>NC_056484.1:23523476-23823476 GCF_008729295.1 Plectropomus leopardus | reverse complement strand
GAGTCAGAGCCTTTTCAGCTCCCGTCAGGCGTCCAACTCAGGGGTTTGTGTGTAGATATACAGATGGGTATAAACAACGTGTCCCTTGTCCATGATGTGAATTATTGTGCAGAGAGCCAAGAAAAGACAGGCACCATGTCCGAACTGTGGCTCTCCTCCCATTCATACAGTACACACACACACACACACACACACACACACACACACACACACACACTACCCAGAAGCTATGCTGAATGAAGCTGGATGTCCTGGCTGAAGCAGACAGACGAGTCCCTTCCTAGTCAGATGATCAGAGTTCGTTAGAGGAGTCTGTGCTTCAGTACTCCACAGTCACTGCTTTGGTCTTGAGGTATTCCATGAGAGCATCCTCTCCTGTGGACAAGACAACCAAACAATGTCAAAGTGATACTTCTTTGATTTTCAACAAGCTTTGTATCAAAGCAATGTGGTAAGTATATGTAAATGAAATGTGATAAACTTCCCTCCATCTAACCAGTGCCTAGATTATCAAAAACATGTTTTATAAGGTTACTGTGACCTTGACCTTTAACCATCAGATTCTAATCGGTTCATTCTTGAGATCAGGTGGACCTTTGTGCCACATTTGAGGAAACTTCCTCAAGGCCATCTTCAGATATTGTGTTCATGAGAATAAGACGGTGACCTTTGACCATTAAAATCTAATCAGTTCATCCTTAAGTCTACTCAAACATTTGTGCCAAATTTGAAGGAAGTTCCTCAAGGTGCTCTGAAGATATATCTTTCACAAGAATGAGACGGGTGCAAGGTCACTGTGATCTTGACTTTTGAGCACCAAAATCTAATCAGCTCATCTTTGAGTCTACTTGCATGTTTTTTTTTTCTAATTTGAAGAAACTCCCTCAAAGCCATCTTCAGATAATGCCTTCATGACAAGTAGGGTGCAAGGTCACAGTGACCTTGACTTTTGACCATCACATTCTAATCAGGCCATCGTTGAGTTCAAGTGAGTGTTTGTGTCAAATCTGAAAAATTCTCTAAAGTTGTTCTTGAGATATCATGCTCACGAGAATAATAAGAATGCAAGGTCACCGTAACCTTTGAACCACCAAAATGTCATTAGCTCATCCTTAAGTCTGCTCGTTTGTGCCAAATTTGTAGATCCCTTCAAAGTGTTTTTGGGACATCTCACTCATAAGAATGACACTGATTAGGTCCCAGTTACCTTGACCTTTGACCTATGACCACCAAAATTCCAAAAAGTCGCAGAGGCATAATAAAACATTAAGAGGGTTTTTTTTATCTTCTGACATTAAACCATTGCATGTCATGTTGTTCATGTCTGTACTCACCAAGGTCTTTTCCGAAGCCTGATTGTTTGAAGCCTCCGAAAGGCGAAGCCACGTCGGTCTTGTTGTAGGTGTTGACAAATACTGTTCCCGCCTCCAGCCGTTCGCTCACGTACATGGCCTTATTGATGTCACGGGTGAACACGCCTGAGGCCAGGCCATACTCTGTGTCGTTGGCTCTCTGCAGCACGCCATCCACATCGCTGTGGTTTGAAAGACATACAGTGGATGCTGGTAAGTGACTTGGCCTGCACGACAGCACTATACTGCACTCTTTCCATGACTTACCCATCTTTGAATTTGGACACCACCATGACAGGGCCAAAGGACTCTTCTTTGGCGATGAACATATGGTCCTCCACATCAGTGAACACAGTGGGCTCCATGAAAAAACCTGAAGAGAGATGACCATATTGATTATTAGCTAATGCTAAAAATGATGCTAAAGCTTCTACAGAGAAGACTAAAAACAAGACAAAGATGCTCCTCTGTGTAATACTGTAATACTGAAATCAGACACTGACAATCCACGGAAAATTAATCAGTTATCATTTTGATAATAAGCCCTTTTCAAAGTGGTGTATGTTGACCTAACTTCTTTCTTCAGGCTCAGAGTTGTAAAAAAAACCATTAAGTTACTCACCAGAAAAAAAAAAAAAAATCACACATTTCGTACAGTATTTAAGATAAGTTGTGAGAACAGCAATACCTATTCAATTTCTGTTTCTGCTTTAGGCTTTTGCTGAACTGGCTTCCCTGCTAGCTTCGTGCCATTTATGGCCACAGAACTTGCAGCTTTAAGGTAACTTTAATGTCCACCTAAATGATTAGGACTGGGTGATATGGGCTGATAATTACTTGTGATATTTTTAGGCTATACCTCAATACACAATTTATATCCCGATATTTTTTAATCTCCTCAAAAGGACTTCATTTATGCTAGAAATGGGAGATAGAATCAAACATTATATATTTTAAATGTATTTATTTTACCTAATTCAGTAATTATTAGTGGTATTAGTATATGTTGATATAATGACTAAGTGGGTAAAAGCAAGTATTGAAACAAGTAGAACTGTCTGATTAGTTGAGAAAACTACATCAAGTTGCTGTTGCTGTAATGCAACCTTAAAAAAAAATTCATTTCTTTTTGATGCTATGGACCCTTCTGTGTGTCTGAAATAAAGTCTGACATGAATTAATTGAATTGAATTATTCTATATCATGATACCGCAATATCAAATATGAATAGGCAAACATCCAGTGATGGAGTGTAACAAAATACATTTATTCAAGTACATTACTTTAGTACAGTTTTGAGGTACGGGCTCTTTACTTGAGTATTTCCATTTTTGTTACCTTGAATTCTTTCACCACATCTGTTACACTCCATCACATTATATTGCTTATTCAGAAGTCAGAGCCTGCGTGTCTCAGAGATGTGGCTATTCAGAAAATTATTATTTAGTCACAGAACTGCTGATTCCATCGCCTTATGTCACTGACATTAATTCAAACAACTAACCACTATCATATTCACGTTCCCATGTTTATACAAAGCAAATGTGATGAAAATCGGTAAGGAATTAAGACAGTTACAGTCGATTTTGTAGTGAAATCTGCATCTCAGTACACATGGATTTGTTTACTACCGGATCTTGATCTCTCCAATATCGCATCCGCGTAAACTCACGTCCAACCGGGAACGCAGTATCTACGTTTCTGTATCTATGGGGCCACATACCTCGGAAGTATGGAGGCTAGAAACACTTTGTGTATGCACCAGGCAAGCAACTCCACTGGAATGAGTTGACGCCATCTTTGGTCCAGTATCTGGGCATTTTTAGATTCTCTGTTAACTTTGCAGTTGGTCCTCAAGTATAGCATTCAGTGTGTATTGGGAGGCTCAGTGTGTGTTCTACCTGGCCTGTCCACCTGTTTGCCTCCATACACCAGCGTGGCTCCCTCCTTCACCCCCACCTCGCAGTACTCCAGCAGCTTGTCCAGGTGGGCTTTGTGGTTCTGCGGGCCGTGGTCTGTGGAGCGATCCAGAGGGTCTCCGATTTTCATCTTTTTGAGTTCTTCCACCTAAGAGGGAAAGGGTGGGCATATAGAGAAAAGATTTTTTTTAGCTCAACCCTTTGAAACCTGGAGCGACATCACTTTTCTTGTACTGTGCTCGGACACATTTCACAAGTATTGAATCCTTGGAACCCAAGAAATGTTCCACAAATGGCAAAAAATTAGTAGATTTTAAAAATTATTTATAGAAATACCTGGAAAAACTGTCTAGGGAAAAAAAAGAAAAAAAACCTAGGGAAAAATCATTTGAATTATCATAATTATAAATCATCAAAATCATGTTGCAGAATTATTATTATTATTATTATTATTATTGAAATTTTTAAGCACTTTTCAAGTATTGTTTGCCTCGATTTAAATGTTTTTCTTCTTAACTTTTGGTCCTTTTTATCTATTTATTTATTCATTTATTTATTTTCCAATTTTTTGGTATTGTATTTTTTTGTTTATTTTTTAGTAATTTCCTGCTCATTTTTTAATTTTCTTTTTGAGTAACTTCGTGAGAAATGTTCCACAAGTTACAAGAAAAAAAAATATGTAATTATCATAATTACATATTTAAAACTATGTTACGGAATTATTCAAAAAAATGCTCCACTGAAACCCATTCAAACACTCTGGGCTTTTGCCTTGGAATTTGTCTTTTTTTACCATACTTGGCATATGGAGAAAATACATGCTATTTCCACAAGGTGCACTGTCACAAACAATTTTGCTGCTAATCATTGACATATCCCATATTTTTTTCATATAAAAACATAGTAGCATAATGAAAAAAACAGGCATTTAAAGGGTTAAAATTCTGAAAATTACTGAATATTTGATATTTATGATTAGGTCTTTAAAAAATTAAGTCTATGAATTCAGAAAATAATATGAACATATAATATTTTTTAATTTTGAAAAGCACATTTTCTGCAGAGCGATACAATTGTGTATAATATTAAAATATAAAAATTTATAATTTATATGAAAATGTAAATTTTGATCTTATTATTGAGGATTGTGTCTGTGTTTTCTACGTACCACTCGGCTGATGAACTCATCATGAATGGACTCCTCCACGAATAGACGTCCAGCAGCAATGCAGTTTTCGCCTTTGTTGAAATACACAGAGCTCATCCCCTGTGAAGCAGCAGACACACAGTCACAGACACACAGGCAACAGTGTGGTATCTGACCCAACGTCTGTGGCAATGAAAGACATTTAAAAAAGACCGCACATGCAATCACAGATTTTGACTTGAACTCTTTACTTTAACCTAGTGATTACCAACTGCTGGGTCATGGTCCAAAAGTGGGTCGTGGGTCTGTTCTGAATGTACCACAAGTGCCTTCTGAGCATGTCAAGTTTGTTAAAAATACGCTTTATTTTGAAGTATGATGAGAGCTTTTTATTTTGAAGGGCTGTTTCTGTTTACTCTTGGGATATGTTTTATTTCTTTTTGTTCATATTAGGGCTGTCAAATGATTATTTTTTATAACGCTATTAATCGCTGAATTTCAATAGTAAATTGTGATTAGTTGCATTTCTGTTTTTTTTATGGTTCATATTAACAAGGTAGAGCAAGTCTTACCAGATTGTGATTAAGAATCAAATGACAGCATTTGCTAAGTATTGTTGGCTACTCTGCAGTCTGTTTCCACTCTTTGAGCAGCACTTTAATTCAACTTCTAGATTTGACTTTATCCACAGGTTTGATTCAGGAGATTCACACACTCCAAAATATAACTTTCCCAGCTGGCAGTTTTTGGTTCTAAAAACGAGAATGGTACAATGCAACCAATGCAAAGATTAAGTAATGTTTTCAGCTGCAAGTTTTCTTTTACTTCCCAGAATGTTCTGGTAACATTTTCTATAAAAAAATTTTTTTTTAAAGTTTTGTTTTTTTAATAACATTTGATTACATTCTTTTAAAAAATGTTATGTGATATCAGTCCTCAATAACATGTTCTGAATGATGCTTTGAAAATGCTCTTCCTTTGTTCTCATGCAATATTGTGGGAATGTTTTATAACAGAACATTCTATGATCTGTCACCTCTCAACATCACCAAAACATCCTCACAATGTTGCAGTTAAAACATTACATCTTAGTCAGCATTTAACCTTATAGGGCCATTATTTGAAATGATAAACATCCTTAAAATGTTCTCTTACTATAAGATTAAAATGTTTTCTTTTAAACATAATTGCAACTTGTACGTAATGTTGACCAGTGTTGTGGGAACGTTCCCTGCTAACTGGGTTACCTAATTTGGCACTGCGGTTTCCCACTGACATCAGTCTGATGAGCTGCAACTGTGAGCTCAGCTCAGAGGTGACGGAAATATAAAGACGGTTTAGGACCCCAATATGCAGAAATACAAATTAACACATTTATACTGCATGCAAAAAACTGGGACTGGGACATGGGGACTAGCATTAAATTGGCATGTCAGTAAGACTTATGGGTACCCACAGAACCCATTTTCATTCAGATATCTTGAGGTCTGAGGTCAAAGAACCAATGCTCTTTTTTTTTTTTTTCATCTTTTCTTAAACAAAAACTATAAAATTAATCAAGTCTTTGTCTTTTGTGTAGATCGAGCACTGTGATTGTCTGTTAAACACTATGATGTCACTGCTAAAATAAGAAATGACTCTCTTTGTCATAAATCTGTCACCTAAACTGAATGGTAGAGATAGCTCAATCAGGTTGAGTTTAGTCCAACACATTTTTCAAGATGTAGTGACTCAAAATGTGCTCTACCAAACACTTGAGCAGGACGTTAACGGGTTAAAAATACACTGATTTTGTTTTTGAAAAAAGAATGTTTAATGATGACCAAGCTTTCAGTCATCAGTCAGGGTAGATATGGTGTACGGCTACAGTTAACAATTATTTTCATCACTGATTAATGTGTTGATTATATTTTCAATTAGTTTATAAAATGTAATCAAATAATTTAAACTGAGAGTTATGATTTTCTCCCGAGCCGAGGAGTGTTAAAGCATTCCTGAACCCAAATATATTCTGTTTTAATCATACAAAAATGCTTACAGTGTAGATGCTGGAACCAAACACCTTTTGGTACTTTTGCTTCATAAAGAATAAGCTGTTGAACTTTATGCCAACTGAAAAATATATTCATTAACTAATTGCTTCAGCACCAACATGGTGTCAGACCAGCCTGATCATCTTCCAGTGTGCTCCCACACTGAGACAACATTACCAGACCCTGTCCTGTCTCTCTGTGAGTCTTACCATGCGGACAGCCTTGTCCATGTCACAGTCATTGAAGATGATGAGAGGCGACTTCCCTCCCAGCTCCAGTGAAACCTTCTTCAGGTTACTGACTGCACAGCTGCAACAGGAAATCACCACAAACTAGAATTACCGCAATGCTGTTTTATGCCGCCACTTCCAGTTTACATCCACGCCAGTAAAAACATGAATGCGTCACTCATCTTCCCCCGGCAGCACAGAAGATCTCTACAACCACAGTTTACTGATCAGTGTCACCAACTCAGTATCTGACGAAATATCTCCCCTTCTGTTCCTGAGATATGAAGCTGACTAATGAACAGCAAAGTGATTTTGCAAAACATTATGATATCATAGTGAAGCTGACATTTGACCTCGTGGATTTAAAATGTCTTCACTTCATTATAGCCAATGACACATTTCTGTGAAATTTTACTCTCTGGATTTGTTACTAAGGGACAAATACATGATTTATGAGGAACAGTAACCTTTACCTTCAAACTTTGACATCAAATTCTAATCACTTCTTTGTTGACTCCGAGTGGATGTTTGTGTCAAATCGGAAGAAAATCCATCAAAATATACTTGAGATATCACATTCAAAAGAATGAAACAGACAAGGTCTCAGTGAACTTGACCTTTGACCACTAAATTTTAATCAGTTCATCCCTGAGTCCAAGTGAATGTTTGTGTCAAATTTGAAGAACTTCCCTCAAGGTGTTCTTGAGATATTGCATTTACAAGAATGGGATGAATGCAAGATGACAGTGACCTTGACCTATGACCACCAAAATCTAATCAGTTCATCCTTGAGTCCAATTGAAAGCTTGTGCCATATGTAAAGACATTTTTTTCAAGGTGTCCGAGGAAATTGTGCTCACAAGAATGAGAGGGATAAAAGATAACAGTGACCTTGACCTCAGACTGTAAGCAGCACGCATCCAAGAGGAAACTACCAAAATATTCTAGACCGTTTATAAACAGTAAGCGAGCATTCCTGCATAGTGTACCTTCAGATCAACCAAGCAATGAGATATCAGGTCGTACCTCTTCATGATCTGTTTGCCAATCGGTGTGGAGCCAGTGAAGCCCAGCTTGCGGATGTCTGGGTGCTCGGACAAACGCTGTCCCACCATGCCACCTAGAGGAGAGAACAGGATCAGGGAGGTGGATTAAGTGGGATTAAGGCCATTAAGAAAGAATGGGGAAGAATTTCAAAACTTTAACAGTTAGTGTCCTCAGTTCCCACATGTTTACTGGGTGATGTAACAGAGTGGTAAACATCCCTGTCCCAACTTTATTGGAACATGTTGCAGGCATCAAACTCAAAATTAGTGTGTATGTATTTTAAAAAAAAATAAAATTGATCAATCAGAAAGAAACTCCAAGACACTTTCTTTTCAAAAAGTTAAAATGCCTTTATTACTACGGCATGGTCATGATGGACCTTAAAAACACTATGCATTTCGGCATACAAGCCTTTGTCAGGGATTAAGAACAGATCCCAAGACACCAAAGGCATTTTAACATTTTAAAAGAGTGCCTTGGCATTTTCTTTCTGATTGTTCAAATCCTAGCAAATTCCTACCCAAAGAGCACCTCGGACAGCAACAGACTGACTTTTGAGTCCAGAAAGTGCTCCTTTTCTTGTATTTTTTATAAAATTGATCAGTTAGAAAAACAAATACCTTGTCTTTGTATTGTATTCAATTGTTTTTTAAACTGCAATCCAATGTTTTCGTCATCCAAGAATGAAAAGTGCTATTGATGTGTTTGTATTTGTGTTGTTATTACCTGAGCCTGGCACAATGTTGATGACTCCTTTCGGAATGCCAGCTTTCACTGACAGCTCAGCAAACTTCAGCGCCGTCAGCGGAGTGACCTGTTAATATTGGGAGATACTTTATGACACCCCACTGACACTAGCTCCATTCATTTCAACTATAATTTTAATTAGCTCTAGAATTCAGCTTATGAAATTACAATATTTTATTTAGTACTAATATTTGAGTGTATGGTGTGCTCACCTGTGCGGGTTTAAGGACGAGCGTGTTCCCAGCTGCGAGGCAGGCGGCGCTCTTCCACGCCAGCATCATGAGAGGGTAGTTCCATGGGATGATGATGGCACACACACTGACACAGAAAGAAAACACACAGCTCTGCCCTCAGTAAAACACACTTACTGAAGGGGAAAAGGGGAATGTATTTACTGGACAAAGCAACTTATTAAATATTCATATGGGCAAGCATATGGGATCAGATTTTTCAATGCTAATACTCAAATACAGGAAGCATTTATCCAGAGCTTTTACCCCAGTGGTTCCTTCTTAGTGAAGGTCAGGTTGCGATTGGGCCTGGCTTGGTTGATGGGAATCGTCTTGCCCTGTAAAAAAAAAAAAAAAAAAAAAGAAAAAGAAAACGTGAGAGACGGTAACCTTTTGATATAAATTTGTTGTTTCTAAACATGGACCCCATTTACTCCCTGAGGAATGTTTGCCTTTTTTAGAATTCTCCATTCATCATGGAAGCATGCACGGAAGGCAAAGTTTTCTTCATGATTTCCAGGTAACATGCACTGAGTCACCGTACAAATGGTCTCTGTGCATGTGACGTGTTCCTTTAACTTACCTGGATCTTGTCACACCAGCCGGCGAAGTATCTGAAGGTCTGAATGGACATGCCGACGTGTGTCTTGAGGGCCAACGTGTACACAGCACCTGAGTCAATGGACTCGATGGTGGCCAGCTCCTCCTGGTGCTCCTCCATCAAGTCTGCAAGCCTGGAGGGAGGAGGGAGGAGGGAGGGGAGGAGGGAGGAGGGAGGAGGGGACGGAGTGTGAGAGTGTTTTAAGATGACACACTGTTGATCAGTGTGGCCATTTTAGCTGACCAGCAAACTAGCTGTCTAGCCTGGAAGCTGATATATACAGCATATTTATAATAATAATAATAATAATAATACATTTTATTTATAAAGCGTTTTTCACACACTCAAAGACACTGTACAATAGATAGAGCTTTTCAAATTTCAAGACCAAAAAACAAATACAAAAAAAAATAAAGAAAACATAGCAACATAGCATAAACATATAAAAAAAACACACACATCACAGTCACACTTTAAAAGCTTGTGTAAAAAGATGAGTCTTGAGCAGTGATTTGAACATGGATGGGTCAGTGCAGTCTTGAATATTTTTAGGGTGTGAGTTCCAGGCTCTGTATATATAACAATATAAATTTATATATTTTATATATATATTAGCTGTACACATTTTACTGGTGGATTTGTATTTGCTAAATGTGCTGATTTTGAAAAAGACAGCACAGCAGACCTGTGTGCCAGTGCTGTCCTTCAGGGATTGTTCTTTACTTTTTGGAGGAGGGGGGTGAAAAGTTTAAGGGCCATTTAAAAATGTAATGATAATTTTGTTTTTTTTATAGTTTATTTCTCAATAATAAATATTGTAATTTTGCCGATTTTTATTTTGGCAGGCCTGGGTTGATTTTATCACAATGTGCAATTATCCATGTGCAAATGGTGTCTGTTTTTTTTTTTAAACAGTTGAGTTTTGCATCTCCTTTATACTGTTTATATTGTTCTTTTTGCTGTATTTATCTTGTACATATCTTGCTTTGATATCCCTTTGCTGTTGTAATAATGCAAATTTCCCAGTTGTGAGACTAATAAAGGATTATCTTATTTTATTTCCTATCTCATGTCCTAATTACCAAGTAGTATTTAAAAGTATTCAAAAATCACCAAAAATTTTTATGGAAAAAAAAGTCACCCAAAAATCTAAAAGAACAAAAAACCTGGGCCTTAAAATTGTGCTGTATAAAAATATATACAAGATAGAGCTATTTAAAGCTGGATGCCCCTCCCGCTAAGTAAAAATAAAAATCATTAGTCCCTCCCCCGCGCTTTAAGAATTCGTTCACATGCCCCCCCCTCCCTTTTTGTACCATAGATAACAAAAAGTCCTAAATAATGATAAAAAGCCCTGGATCTAATAATCTGCCATTCCGTAGTTTGATTCTGCCACTTTTAATAAAAATACAGACTATCTGTCCTACTCTACTTAATAAATGTTTAATGATAGCGCTTGTGCAGTATTCAGTTTCTACTCAGTATTAACTACTAACAACTACGAGTATTTTTAACATCAATATTCATGATTTAAGTTAAAAAAGGTAAATTAGGTACCAGAGTGCATAAAAAAGCATTTAAATAGAGTTATTTTTGTTTATCGAAAAATAAGGATCCCCGGTCCGAGCTAAGCCCTCCAATGTCCTCAGTCCTAGAGATATCCTTCCTGTCTGCTACAGAAAAAGAATAGTGTGGCTGTTTGCTGTGTTTTTCAGGTTTCGGGGCATCTGGACCCCATAGTTTTTCCTGATCATGCAATCTCACTGTCATCCTCTAGGAGGAGCTACTCACCTGTAAAGCAGACTCCCTCTGTCTCTGGGGTTCATCTTGCCCCAGGGTCCGACATCATAAGCCTCCTTGGCAGCTGCTACTGCCCTGTCCACATCCCCCACTGAGGCGTAGGACACCTTACAGATCACCTGGTCGAAGACACAACAGTCACACACATTCTGATTATTAATACCACTCCTCCACTCCACTCCTCCTCACAAAACCTTGTGCGTGTATGTGTGTGTGTGTGTGTGTGTGTGTGTGTGTGTGTGTAAAATCAAATGAGCGTATATTGATGGGACTCACTGATCCATCAGTAGGGTTGATGGTATTGTAGGTCTTGCCATTGTCTGCATCCTCAAACTTGCCATTGATGAAACACTGGTTTGGCATTTTCACCGTCATGTTGTTCACTTCTTTGGTTGCCTGAAAACGAAACAGCAGAGACAGAACAGCAATCACAAATCACCCAACCCCAAACAGCCACCTCTGTGTACATCTTAAAATATGATGTGTAAAGAAATGGGTTGATTTCATTCAAAAAAATGCAAAGAAGTCAATGAGCAACTTAAAAATAAGACCTAGAAATTAGTGAAAAGTAGAAGAATATCAGCTGCAAATGAGCAAATAGAAAAACAAAGCAAACAAACAAACAAACAACAGCATAAAAATTGGGAAAGCAGCAAAATTAATTAATTAAATTAATTAAAATATTAAACAAGGAAATGACCTGAAAAGAAATGCTTAAAATTTAAAATAATTTCAGAAAATAATTTAAACATGTTTTGTTTTTTTCATTTTTAATTACGTATTTTCCCAGCTTTTATTAACACAGATTTTTTTAAATATTGAAATGTGTAGGACATTTCTTGACGAGTTGCTCTTGGCCTTTTTTCCAATGTTTTTGAAAAAAAAAAGCCAACACTGTTCACATTTGAAAGGTTTGAAATACTTGTGAAAGACATCTGACTGCAGCACAAAATTAATGCTGATTCACGTTTCAAAAAGCTAAATGAAAGGATCAAACTTTCAAGAAATTATCTCAAATCTTACTGATGAAATTATTACAATGATTATATATTTGCACAAACTTAGAGTCAAGGGCCACATCTGTGGCAAAAATGGTGTTTTAAGTTAATGCTGCAGCGAACCCAACATTTCCTACGCTGCAGCTTCACATTAAAAATATGTAACTGACTACACATGACTTTTATTATGAAGGGGTCACAGGAAACACTGTGTGTTTTTCAGTGAGCTTAGAACTTACTGCTGTCGTTCATCAGAAATGTGTCTGTGATATTAAAACACATACGAGTGACTACAGGTGTCGCCAAATCAACCAGGACTGAAATATTCGACTGCAACTTCAATGAAAAATCAGCTGGGGTTCACTGTTTGCAAGACTCACATAGTCGATGACCAGTTCCTCCTCCTGGTCCTCTCCTCTCAGCTTGCGGACAAACATCTGGATGAAGTCCTGGAAGGTGGTGGCCATGTACACGTCCTCGTTCTGCAGCTGGACAGCAGGACATTTCTGCTTCACCTCCTCCACCAGCCTGGAGACAGAGACACAGCGCCTCATCAGGTCACAGTAGCTGCTCTTACGGGTGAAAATGTGGGATATATATGTATTTCTTTATATATTTGGGGAAAAAAATTAGCACTCTCTTTGGGTCAGTTTTTGTTTGTTTATTACTTCTTTTTTATTTTTCTCTAATTTTACAAACTTCTTGCTTTTTTTGGCCTTTTTCTTTCTGTATTTTTAAATATTAAATATTTATCCAGCTCATATTTTAAAGGGTTAACCTAGACAGTCAGCAGATAACGCAAATAGACAGTGGGTAGATACTAATAACCAAAGGGTCAAACTGCAGACCGTGTTAATGTTGTAAATGATCAAGGATATTTAAAACAAAAGCAGGGAAAAACATGACTTGATCATCTGATAAAATGATCTCTGCACCGGCCTCCTCCCTCACCTGACCACGTCCATGGAGGCTGCTCCAGACTTGAAGAAGTCCGTGGTGTCCTCGATGGCTGGGACATTGCTGAGGATGCCCTTCCAGATGTTCTGTGATAAATGAAAGTAGTCTCAATCAACAACAGTCTTTTTGAGACAAACACCAGATTAAAAAAACAGTCCAGATGAACATGTGTGGGTCCTGCTAAACAATGTTGTCGACCACCGCTAACTTACCCGGATCTCCTCCGCCATCGTCTTCTCAGCATCAGTCAGCTCCACACTGGAGCTTTCCCCAGAGGAGAAGTATTTAGAGGCAGGGATCATCTTCCCATCTTCAAACTGCAGGTTCTTCACCAGGAGCTGTAAAGCAAAAGCACAAAGGATCAAACATATACAGAGACGAGATCAGAGAGGACAACACACACAATTATAGCTCCATTAGACCATTTCACTGGAGGATTGTCCTTGTCCCAGTATACAAGCAGCAGGGGAGAATCCATTTATTGATGGAAGTATGTCTGACTCCTCAAAAGTAGGTGTTGATACGTCCCCTTTCAGCTAGTTGCTATTGGACCTTCTTCCTGTTGACCTATTACGTCACATACCAAACAAGTTAGCAAGCGGCAAACAGGTTGCATGTCCAACGGTGAAAACATGGATAACTTTTCGGTGCTGTACATTTCATACACACGCTACACTTTTATTGGAACCTTCATCTTGGTTAATTTTCTTCCCTTCTTCTTCTTTTGTTTTTCTTGGCTTTCTTCTACGAATTTATGCTGTTTGACTTTGGGGTCAACTGCATTATCTAGATGTGTTAGTCCAACTTTGAGACATTCAACTTAGTACGATTCCAGTGACACAAACATGTTTACATGAACTAGTACAGTGTAGGGGTGTAATGATCCATCAATCTGCACTGATGTTTTGATTAAATGAGCAACAATCATGTATCACCGACGCAAAGTGAAATCATCTATCCATAACATCCTCTCTCGGATGCGCCTTTATTTTGAAATTCTGTGTCGCACAGCGTTAGGTGAATGATGGCCAGTAGACAAGAGAAAGACAATGAGGAGAACGGTATTTACTCGGGGATAAATCATCAGTGTGGAATTGTTTTGTTTTCGGAGAAACTCAGGGTTAACAGACAGAGCACATGTAATATGTCATACCCACGAAGCACGACATCACTGCCGGGCATCTCACTTTGCTAACCTCTAACAGAAACAGCTACTCTGTTTCAAGTGTTTGACTAAAAAAACACGCAAGTTGAAATTCATCCGTGCTAGTAAATGTAAAGTGGTTAAGTTACAAGAAGAGGAAAAGTTTGCTAGCCATTAAGCTAATGTATGTTATGTAAAATGCCATAGGCTTATGCTAACAACATTAGCATTGTGTATACGTGAGGGAAACATGAATTACAAAAGACAGTTGTATTGTCTGATTGTGTCTATAATCCAGGATTTGAGGATGTTGGGAGAAGTTTGTCTTCAAGTCAGATAACCCTGAAGTTTTAAAAAAAAAAATCTGGTCTGACTTAAAATTAAAACATTTTTTCCAGAAAAAGTTTTTAAACATAATGAACCAGTTTTAATTATTTTCAATTATTTATATGTTGTTTTTATCTTTTCAGGCCAAAAGTAACGTGTAGCAGCTTCCTCTGTAACTGACTGTGTTAAATGTACAGATAATATTGGCAGATATCCATCCCTGCCCCCTAAACTGAATCAATATCGTATCGTGACAGACTTTGTGATATCAGCAAATATTGCATCATTGTCCAAAGAATCAATATAATATTGTATCATCATGAAACCAGTGATTTACACCCTTAATGTTACATGTATTTTAAAAGTCCAGTTATACATGGACTAACACAAAGAGTTTCCACAGTCATGGAAACCCTGTAAAAGTCAAAAGTTTGGGAAATCTTGTTACTGGTAATGTAATGTAACAGCAAATTTATCTTGCAAAGCTATCGATAACTAATATGCAATAGGGGTGTCAAAGTTTACAATTTTTTCTACACGTGTAAACGGGACTTCTAACCGACGTGTACCCGGTTACACGATTTATGATCTTTTTCTATCGCAGTTGCGCTATATAACCACTAGATGGTTCTGTCTCCATTCAAATACCTCCTAATCTCATTAAATCAAAGCCATTCCAGTAGTTAGTTATCGGACAAAAACGTTCATTCAGCGAACAGAACTTAAAAAGTAGGCAATCCATCTCACCATTTAAGGCTTAGACCTACTTATGACAGAAAGTAAAATGAGTTGAAAATAAAATCATCAATTTTGACAGACAAGAAAATGTACAAGTGAAAGCTGGAAAAGGTTTAACCTTCTTTTTTAATCATTGTTTTAACTATTGCTCACTTTTGTACAATATATTTTTTTAAGCTCCGCTTGTTCATCGCTTGTTGCTTGTTGTCCATGCGGCCCCGAGTCAACTTGAAGTGACACGACACTGGCTGTGGCTGCGTTTTTTTTTTAATATCAACGTAACATTGCCACCTGTGCATCTATTATGTATGCGGATAACTGCATTAGTGGGAACATTTAAGTGTATAGTTAGTTAATGTTATTATCTTAAGCTTTCAGGCAACATTATCACCCCTAAAAATACTATTGGTGAGAAATGAACGAGGAGGAGGAGAGGAAAAAATGACGTGTAAACGGTTATTGATTTTTCTGAACGGTTATGATTTGTTATCCGTGTACCCGTTTACACGTGTAGATGTTGACATCCCTAATATGCAATGTTGACCAACGTTTATCTCCCATCATGTGCGTATGTTTCTTTCCTTTTTACCCTATTCCCTTCATATGTGCCAGCTAGCTGAATTACAATTACAAGCAAGCAGGGCAAGAGGAAAAAAAAATGATGGGTCCCATGAAAGGTCATGGAGAAGTTTTAAAACTTTGTCCATGAAAATGCGTGGGAAAAATAAACAAAATAATATGACTTTTTCTAGCATCTTGTAAACGTACAGACTGCGTGTGACTCATGACAAGCTGTGTTTCAGTAACTATGCAGCCTTAAAAGCTGCTGCACAACAAACAGACACTCACAGCTTTCCCGTCAGTTCCATACAGCACGAGCCCACTTTTGGTAACCACGCCGGGCTGGGACACCCCCTCCAACTCCAGGGTTGACCGGCCGGCACCACCCCCCCCCCAACAGGGAGGAGCCGTACAGGGTGACAGACTAAGGAGAACATACAGACAAATTATTGGATTAAGAAATTTTAAAAAAAACCTAGGTAAAAATCTTAAATATATCTGAAATATTTAAAATATTGTTACATAATTATTATACATTTTAAAGCACTTTTTTCCAAGTTTTGTTTGCCTTTTTTTTAGGTTATTTTCTAATTTTTTTTGTTCAAATTTTTTTAATTCAATTATTTATTTATGTACCATTTACTAGTCACGTTCTTGTTTATTTTTAGTAATTTCTTCTTTTTTTCTTGAGCAACTTGGTAAGAAATGTTCCACAAATTACAAGTCATTAGTAGATTCATAAAATATTTTTTTAAAAAGATACAGAAAAAAATCTAAAGAAAAATCTAAATGAAACAGAGAAAAAAAGCTAGTGAAAAAAAAAGCTAGTGAAAAAACCTAGATTTATAATAATAATAATAATAATAATAATAATAATAATAATAATAATAACAACATTGAGCATTATTTTTAAGCATTTTTTCCAAGCCTTGTTAGCATTTTTTCTTTTCTTTTGTTCTTTTTTATTTCTTTCTGTTTCTTTTTTATTTCATTTATTTTATTTTTATTTTTTTTTATTTTTAGTAATTTATCTTAACTTGTCCTGTCTTTAACAACATGGTAAGAAATGTTCCACAAATTGAAAGAAATTAGTACATTTTGAATATAATTTTTGAATTATATTAACAAAGTCAAGAAAAGGTATATTTATTCATTCATTCATTGTCTGTAACCGCTTTTCCTCACAAGGGTGCGGACTAGACTATCGCAGGGCCGACACATATAGACAGACAACCTTTCACACCCACAGTCAAGTCATATTTATAATTATTTTGATTATATATCTAAAATTATGTCACAGAATTATTATTATTATTTTTAAGCACTTTGTTCAGATCATTTTTAGCACTTTTTTGGTGCTAATTTTCACCTTATTTTCTTGAACTTTCAACCGATGACATTATACTGTAAGCCCACAGTCCAGCAATACCAGGACTTGTTGACACAGCGTTTACGTTACTGAATATCTGGTTCATGCCAAAAATATCTAGATCTAGCCACCCATACTTCTACAACAGCCACCTTTGTGTGCGTGTGTGCGTGTGTGTGTGTGTGTGTGTGTGTGTGTTTTCTTGGCTCGTGTATTCCAGGAAACACACCTGACCATCAATGACGGTCCAGGCGCCGGGTACTTTGTCATGGCCGCGTATCCAGTTGTGGATGGCCTGGGCTGGCTGGGCTAGGTTGACCTGCAGGACAGAGAGACAGTGGGGTCAACGTGCCGTCGGCTCACATTCACTTTCAGACCGGATCGCCTACATTTCTGAGAATGAGAGGGAAGCCCAGCAGCTGGCTGCCACTAGCTGAGCCACACGTGGAAAAAAAAAACATGCTGGAAGAACTAAGAATAGTACATTCTCACACACACACACACACACACACACACACACACACACACACACACACACACACACACACACACACTGCCAGCAACGTGGCTCGCAGTGACAAATCAGAGAGCAGCAAAGATCAGCCCCACCTCTGACAGATAAACAGCAGGCGGACACACACTCTTACATATCTGGCCCTGAACAACGTGTTGAGCTGACGGTACATTTCCACACGGTTCTCCGAGTGACTTTTCTACCGTGTTTATGACTTAATAACAAATGGAAAAAAAGATTTGTAAGGCTCATTTTTGCAATTTACTTTTTATCATCTTTGAAAACAGGTGAAAAGAAAAACTAGGAGATGAATGTATTTTTAATGCTGTGTGAGCTGCAGCTCTGTGATGCTTTCAGTCTGATGAGCCAGCCATCAGTGTTTGATGGAATGACACTTGCAGTTCACTGCAGTACAACCGACCCCACAATTTAATTCAAAACTAATTATTTAACCCTTTCAAACCTGGAGTGACATCACTTTTCTCGTGCTGCTTTCAGACGCCTTTCACAAATATTTAACCCTTTGCGCTTTGAATAAATTGGTGCGATTTCTTACAAAAACATGGGGAAAACATTAATGAGCAATTTGATAAAGAACGCTCCACAAATTACACGAAAGTAGTAAGAAAGTAGATTTAGCAAAAGATTTTAAAAAGCTCTGGAAAACGGCGTTTAGAATTATCATAATTATATATTTTAAATTATGTCACAAAATTATAATGATTTTTTAAGCACCTTTTTCAAGTCATTTCCTCTTTTTAACTGTCTTTTACTTTTCTTTTTTCTTTTCAGTTTTTAAATGATTTGAAGTCATTTTCTTGTACTTTTGTGTTTTAAATTATGTCACAGAATTATTTTAAAAAAATTAGTAACTTCTTCCACGTTATTTTCTTGTTGATGTTTTTTTTCTTCTTCTTCTTCTTTTATTTCTCGCAATTTTTTTTTCTTTCGTTGCTCATTGCCTTCTTTCAGCCATAGTAGGCAATGTAATATTTCACTGCTCTTACACCTTCCTGATAATTCCCTGCGGTTTATGGCATACGATGGCCCAGCAACTCACACCAAAACTATCTAGATTGATAAACAACTCTGTGGGTAAGAGGAAAAACATGTTATTTTGATTTTTTAATGAACTGTCCCTTTAATGTGTCAGATACCAGCAACAGTGGGCTCAAAGTGAGAAGCTGCTTCCTACTTATTTATCCATCAATCTTTTAGATTCATTAACGCCTCGTACTTTGCCAACAAGAAATTACATCTAAATGAAAGCAGCTTTTAAAAGCCATATCTACATTCCACTGACCCATCACTCTGAAACGCCTTTTTAACCAGCCACTGAAAGCAGTGACAGTGCATCAAGTGGCAAATACACTCTGAGGCAGTTCCACACTTTGGCCAGCTGGTGCTCCAGCCTGCATGAACGTAAACAGGCCGCAGCATTTTCATATCACATGATAGTATTTGTGACCTTGACCTGCTATCTGCAGCGCTTACCTTGGCGTTAGACTTTTTCTGAATGCCTTCGTAGCTCGCTCCTTCCTCCGTCTGGGGAATTTGAGGGGCTTTTCCATCAGCAATGAGCTGCACCGACTCCACCTGAAACAGGAGTTTGAGCATGATGCCTAAGTTTTTATATATAAAAAGGGGTTAGGGTTATGAACCCCAGGTGGTTACCATAGCCTTGATGCCCTCTGGGAAGAGGAAGCGGTTGTAGAGTGTGTCCACGGTGTCGTTGGGTTCCACCTCACACTCCCTCTGCAGCAGGATGGGTCCGGTGTCCAGTCCATCATCAGCCCAGAACACAGAGAATCCAGCTTTCTTATCGCCATGGATCAGGGTCCTGGTGACACACACACACACACACACACACACACACACACACACACACACACAGGACAGTGAGCCAACCTTGGAGCGCTGCCGAAACACACTTAGATACAGGACAGAAAGTAGGCCATAAACCTGAGCCAAACGGAACAGAGTCAGATAAAGACAAGATAAAAGCTGACTGATGTTGATCAAACTGAAACAAACAGGCTGTCTACTGTTGCTTTTCATTATGCAACAGAATATATTCAGACATCTTAAGTAGAGCCCAACCAATATGTGATTTTTGAGAACAATACTTATACCGGTTTTATAGTGGAATAAAATTCACCGATTACCAACATGGCGATGGATATAGTAAATTGTTGAGCTGGAATGAAAATGCATCATTTCTATGTGGATTGTGCACTGATTTTGCACCGATATGACTGTGCAAAAGTACTCCGAAAGGCTGCTTTCTTAAACAAAGAACTTCGATTCAACAATTCATGTATTGAACATTACACACAAACAAAAGTAAAGAATAAATAACAATGTGTGTGAAAGGCTCATATTGGCCAATAATATCTGTTGACCAATATATCGGTTGGGCTCTAATTTTAAGCACTGTTTTATTAAGGCTGTCAAAATACATTTGTTTTACTGATTCAAGTTATACTGTACGGAAACATTGAACTGCAAGGCCAGAAAGAAAACCCCATCAGTAACATGTTACTCAAGTTACTTGTTACAACAAGATGTTTTCATGTTACAAGGTACTTTTCTTGTGAAACATAAGATGTTTTTTACATTATTACAAGATATTTTCATTTTATCACACACTATTCCTGTTTTAATGTTTTCCATGCTTTTACAAGATGTTTGCCTTGAAAAACACAATCTGTCAACCCCTACTCCACAACTCAGTAACACGTTTGATCTCATTTGTCTGATTTATAGAAAACACAAATGTAAAAACGTGTTTTTGTAGTTGTATTATTTATTGGTACATTAGCTGTTCAGGGCACTTTGGACAGACCTAAGCCAGCAGTTTGTCCCCTAGTCAAAATAATAAGCTGACTGTCTCCTGTCTCTGGCTTTATTAATCCTTAATGGACGAAACGACTGCAACTAACAGTTACTTTTGTTGCTGTATCTGACGATTATTTTCTTGATTATTTGGTCTATAAAATGTCCAAAAATGGTGAAAAACGACAATGGCTGTTCCAAAAGCCTACCATGTTCTTAAAACCAGGAAATATTCACGTCTGAGAAGCTGGAATCAGTGAATTTTGACTTTGTTTTTCTTTAAAAATTA
Source organism: Plectropomus leopardus (assembly GCF_008729295.1). Lineage (NCBI taxonomy): Eukaryota > Metazoa > Chordata > Actinopteri > Perciformes > Serranidae > Plectropomus > Plectropomus leopardus. Next base: position 23,802,638 of record NC_056484.1, on the reverse strand, counting down.
TTCAAACCAATTCTCAATATTCACATTAGTTGGTGATTTAGTAGTTGACAACTAATTGATTATGCAATGAATCACTGCAGCTACATGAGAATGGTGTCAACATTTTTTCGAACTCTTTGAAAGAAAAAATAAGTATTTTTCCCAAAACTCTTCCTGACTTACAATGTGTGTTTTAAGCAGCTGGTGGTTATGTCATCACTGACAAACAGCTTAATTTATCCTGGAAGTACATGAGGCACAATTTGGGACAAATTGGGATATTTAGAAAAGCAGCAAATCTTAAAATCTAAAACTCACAGTCTTGGAGGAAATATGGTAATAAGTGGTTTTACTGTTAAAGAAAAGGAGCAATTGACTGGCGCACAGTGGAAACACAAAGAGAGACCTGGAATAGAGATATAGTGAGGGTGGGGAACACACAGACTGGCCGAGTGAGAGATAAGAAAAGCGGCTCGCCAGGAGGTTAGAACTGGTTTAAACCCCCGTTACACACTGATAGCTGCAACACTCCTCTACTGCTACTCTGACCCGCAAAACTCACAGGTTGCTTTAGGGCAGCTGCTTGGCTTTTAGATGTTATTTGTTTGATTTTGTTTGGTTTATTTCACTTTTATAATTTTATTCTTTATAACCCTTTGAAACCGAGGAAGACATCACTTTTCTTGCTCTTCTTTCAGATGTCTTCCACAAATATTTAAATCTTTGAATCCAAGGCAAATTAGCTTGATTTCTTTCAAAAACATGGAGAAAAAGGCAACGTGGAACCTGGAAGAAACGTTCCACACATTGCAAGAAATTAGTAGATTTAGGAAAAGTAATTTTTTAAAGGCTAGGAAATTTTTTAGAAAAGAATCTAAAAGAAAAAAGAACCAAAGCTAGTTTTAAAAAAATCTATATTATACATTACATATTCAAAATTATGTTAAAAAATTATTAGAATTTTAAAGCACACAAGTCTTGTTTGCCTAGTTTTAAACTTTTTTCTTTTCTTTTGTTCTTTATTCATTTACTTTTTTTTAAAATCAATTTTCTGGTAATTTTTCTTGCTCATTTTTCAGTTTTCCCTTATAGTTGTTCATTACCTTCCTCCCATGTTTTTAAAAGAAATCAGATTTAAAGTTTTTGTGTTTTTTTATTTTCCATTGCAACACTGCACTATAGAGTTTCCCACGCATGGCAGCCTGCCACGACTGAAACATCTGCTGCCACATATTGATTTTCTATTTTTAAAACTGGCACATTCATAAGGAGCACTATTAGAATAAAAATAGCATTTGTTTATTTGTAGCATCATAATCTCACAGTGTGGTGCACACTCTAGGCACAGAAAGCAGCAGAACGCCAGCTGCATTGATTGTGAAACGGTTTATTGCGCTGGGTCTAAAAGTTTGTAGTTCTTCGCCACTGCAGCAGCTGTTCCTCTTATCCATCCATCTGATCAGCTGTGATTGGTCACTTCTAACATTTTAGATCACTTGAACAAACACCACACTGGTGTTTGTTCAAGTGATCGTTTTTCTGATAAGTTTGGCTTTAGTGATAATTTGATGCTATAAAAAGGGGGGTTGACATCATGATTGACAGCTGCGTGTCTGTGAGCTCACAATCAGTGGCATTGCATGTTATTGGTCGGGCGAGTGCGTGGGCGGGAACGTAATACCATGGACATCGCTGCTGCACAGACTGTAGCTCCAAATTATCTCATATCTGAGATATTTTGGCTTCATTTTTCACAGTAGGAGGAAGTAAAGACTTGTTGTCCATCTTTATATAGAGTCATTGGCGTGACACAATAAAACCGATTTCATTTATTCCTTCTGTTAACAAGCTTTAATTACCACATGCCATATGATGAATGTCCCTGATTGGCTGCTACATTTCCAAGTCTCTGCAGCTGTCAGTTAATATATTAAATGTGTGTCATGTCTCCTGGCTGGCTGCCACACTCGGCAGGAAGTGCCCGGCTGCTACTCTGATATTCCCCGCCTAGTTTGAGCGTAATGTGTAATCTGTCATCATGTGAGTTATGTCAATGTCACTGTTGTCACTGCTTTACTACTGGGAATCTATAAGGGCTGCAGGCCAAAACAAAGTAACAGCAGTGATAGCCTTTCACCTGAGAATCGACATTAACCCCTTTTTTACCATCAGAGCAGTAACACACGCAGAGATGGGACTGTGCATTAAAACCATACTCCACTGACTTACACTGTACATGTAGTTCAGTTTACTCATCATAAGGACAGACAATGCACAATCGCAGAAAAATTCGTCTGAATAAATTAATGAGTGTTGCTAGAGTTGTGCCCAATTCCCCTAATCGCAATTGTTTGGTGTAAGATCCTGCAAGATCCCTTGTCTTTGCGAAACTAGGCATTAGTTGCATTTTTCGCTACATAGTCAAACAACTTGATTTGCTTGACCACTATCTCTGAAACACATTCCTACTAAACGCAACAAAAAAGATAACATAACCCGCAACTTCCACCCTCCCTCCTCTTCCTCACCAGTTGATGGCGGAGGCTCCTCTGTGCAGGGGCAGGATGGAGGGGTGGTAGATGATGGAGCCATGCTTGGGGTTGTCAATGATGTTCATTGGGATAAACTGTGAGCAGAAGGGCATGACGTTGAGCTCGGCACCCACTGCCTTGTAGGCTTCAACCACCTCTGGAATGGGCTTCCCCTTGACCCTCCACCGTGGGAACTTGAACACCGGCGTCCCGTCCTTCTCTGCTGCCACCGCTGAAAGAGAAGAGTTGACTGATTTAATATGTAGAGCAGAAATTGTGTGCATTGTAGAAGTTGGGCTTTATGGTTGGAGCTCTATTCAACATTGTGGAATATGAACCTATGACCACCAAAATGTATTAAGTTTATGCTTCAGTCAAAGTAGATGTTTGTGCCAAAATTGAATAAAATACCTCAAGGTGCTGAGACACTGCGTAATGACAATGAGAGGAACAAGATCACAATGACCTTGACCTTTGACCACCTAAATCTAATCTGTTCATTGCGTCCAGGTGGACGTTTGTGCTAAATGTGAAGAAATTCCCTAAAGTAGCTCTTGAGATATCACGTTCATAAGAATGACACAGAAAAGGTTACAGTGATCTTGTCTTTTTACCTATGATGACCAAAATCTCATCAGTTCATCTTGTAGGCCAAGTGGATGTTTGTGTCAAGTTCTAAAAAGAAACTCCAGGCATTCTTGAGATATATTAGTTCATCCTTAAAATCCAGGCAGATGTTTTTGCTAAATTTGTAGAAATTCCGTAAAGTAGCTCTTGAGATATTAAGTTCATAAGAATGAGACAGAAAAGGTTACAATGACCTTGACTTTTGACCTATGACCACCAAAATCTAATAAATACCCTGAGACCAAGTGGATATTTGTGTTAAATTCTAAAAAGAAACTCCCACCAGGCATTCTTGAGATACTGAGTTCACAAGAATGACACAGACAAGGTCACAATGACCTTGACCTTTGACTTTTGTCAACTAAAATCAAATTTCTTGTATTAAATTTGAAGAAATTCCCTAAAGTAGTTCTTACGGTATCACATTCACAAGAATGGAAGAAAAATTGTTACAGTGGCCTTGACCTTTGACCTATGACCACCAAAATTAAATTAGTTCATCACTGAGTCCAAGTGGACATTTATACCAAATTGAGAGTTCTCTCAAGGCCTTCTTGAGATGTGAAGTTCATTAAAATGGGACAGACAGATGGATGGATGGACAGTTGGACAGTTGGACAGATGTACTTACAAGCCGAAAACATAATGCAGAAAAGTCCTGCAGAAAAACCTAAGTGGGTACTAAAGGAATATGTTTATGCCTAGAAAGAAAAAGAGAGGACTAAGCTAAATACCAGAGAGAAAATACTCCGAGGAAAGGAAGACAGGCAGAGGTCAAAAGGGCAAGTGACAGCTGATGATGATGCTTCCTGGAAAGATTGCATCATACCAAAGAGCGCCGCGCTACTGTAGACTTTTCACCTCCGAGCTGCATCTCAGGGCCACACAGGGCCTCCCCCACACAGACAATGGAGCCACTATCCCGCAGCTAACGCAGGATAAATGCCTGCCTTTGTCCAAGAGCACTGTAGAGTCAACACGCATCTACCTCAGCCACAGCACAGGCCGTGATGACCCACACAAGACCCAGGACACAGACTATCACAGGCCGGCCCGGACAACATTTTCTGTCTTATTAAACAAAACACTTAACTGTGTTTATTTATATTTCTCCCTGGACATGGAGGAATATATGCTGTAAAGTCCCATGTTCACTAGATCTATATTTGATAAATATACAATTTAATATCGATCCACAGCCAATGAGTGTTTCTGATCTGGTTGTACAGGAATTCTCACTGCTGTAGACCTCCTCTTTGCCCTGACAAAGCTTTTAAAAGACTTTAGTTGTAACCCAGGAGTTATCAACAACCACCAAAATCAGTACATTTACATGCACAGTTGAGCGGAGCTACGGTTTTATCTCAATCAGGCCTTTTAATTAAACTACTGTCATTGTCCAGCACCACAGGAGAATCCAATTATTGATGGAAGTATGTCCGACTCCTCCACCGCAGGAGATATTCCTCTTTTCAGCTAGTTGCTATTGGACCTTCTTCCTGTTGACCTATTACATCACATACCAAACAAGGCAGAAACGTGAAAACATGGATAACTTTTCGGCACTGTACATTTCGTACAACCTCTGCGCTGTACTTGGTACCTTTGCCCTGTTTTTGTTTTCTACCCTTCTTCTTCTTTTGTTTTTCTTACTTTTTTTTCTATGAATTTATGCTCATAATCTTCTATGTCAAAGCCCGGCACGGCGACTATGGATCATGCGCAGAACGCCTAGGCCAGTTCAGGTCCAGTTGAGCCGTATTGTACGCAGACAGGATGCTACGATTCTGCAGGGCTGCCTGCCGTTATAAGTTCTGTATTTCCACATCAGTTTTGAGTAAAACAGACACCTTTGTATTTCCTCATCTCTGTGACAGCAAGAAACTGAAGTAAAAGGTAGTATAGAGTTATATAACTATCAAAACACCATAATCACTGTCTATTTGTGTTGACAACCACATGTGGAATGTGGAAAAAATTGTCAAGCCACTGTTTCTCTAGATGTGCCTCAGATGAGATGCAGCTGAGATACTTCTGACCGATGGTGCTCATGCAGGCAGTGGGGATGCTCTAATTTGTTAACAGGGGCGCCAACATAAAAAACAAAAGGTTCTAAGCTGATCCTGCACTGTTTCCATGTGCAATGTGAAACCGGCCTAAATCGACCCCCAACCACATTATCTAGGTGCGTTGGTCAAAAAATTCAACTTCAACCCGTTTCAAACGGACTAACATGTTTACATGAATTTTAAAAGTCCAGTTTTAGTCAGACTGACACAATAAATCAACTTTTTCTAACATCATGCAAACACACTGTATGTCTTGAGGTTGGTATTGTTTTCACTTTTTCTCTGTCTGTGTCTATGTGGACAGATTCTGACACTGTGATAGTGTTGCAAAATGAAAGATGCAGTCACAAAACTTTATAGGAGTGTTGGTGAGAGAACAATGAAGGCTGAGTTCAAAGATGGGTGTGGTCAGAGCAGAGGGGCCGGAAATAGAGATCCTGTAAGTAGGGAAGGGCCCACTTTACCCCCTTCACCCAGCATTTGTTTTGTTTTAAGATACAGAAACAGACTGAGTGACAGGTAAGAGAGGAGAGGGTTAACTCACCCAGGGGGTCGGCCTTGCCATCCTTGTCGGGGACTGTGAACACGCCCACCACCTTGTGACCCTGCTTCCTCAGGTTGCTGTACACCTCCTGGCCGAACAGGCTCTGGCCAATGATGGCTAGTTTCAGCTTATTCTGGTAATAATTCTACAACAATAACAAACACAAACAGGTTAGTTTCAGTTTCACCTTGTCACTGTGCAGTGCTGGAAAAGCTGAAATACTCATCTGCACTTTGTTTCATTCAAACTACAGAACTCTGATACTGGATCTCTGTGAGCTTTGGCTCTGTACAAGAGGATTTCCCACAGTCTCTACTGACCTTGTTAGTTTCATAGATGTTATGCAACTGGTAACAGAAAACACAGTGCAGAGGTGGTCTTATCAACAGGCCACTGCAGGAGACACTGTGTCATTAGCACCAGGGGGCCACAGGGGCCAGAAGGGAGAGGGGCCCCACAAGGCAAAACTCTTAAAGGGCCAACTACTTTACAAACTATATAATGCACAAACTATATAAAAATATACAAATGAAACCATCTGTCCATCAATTACAAAATTAATTGACAACTATTCTGTATAATTGTATGAGTAATTTTTCATCCAAAAATATTTCATGGTTACAGTTTCTCATAAATACCTCATAATGTATGAGGCTGCTTTTCCTTTAAATTATTCAAATTATTCGATTTTTTTTAACTTTATTTGCACATTTTTCCATGTGTACCTCTACTTTTTCAATACATTTTCCTTCACTAATCTTACACAAATAGAGTATTTTTTTAATGCAGTGCTATTACTAGTTAGAAAGTAGTTTTACAGTGTTGTATTAGTACTTAAATGTTGGCTTAGATTAAGTAAAGGATCTAAATACTTCCTGCTGCAGACTCAGACGGCAGACAGTAAATGTTTTGCCAGTGCTGAGTTCTTGATTTTCCTGTAGCACCGGTACTGACAGAAGAAAGAAATCACATTACTTTTGTTTAAGTTTATTTAACAGAACCTTTTCTTCTTACAGTATTTTTTGGTGTCAAGTCTCCAGTCTTGTTCATGTTTCAGATTCTTTGAACACGGCACAAACCCTGCCCTTATATGGTGTTTAAGGGGTGTTACCTGTGCTGACAGGTGTCTTATGATCAGTGGGATTCATTATTGAGCAGATTTGGATGGTAAAGAACGTTTGGTGCATCTGGAGTTGACTTCTCTTATATTTTATATTACCAGAAAATTAAGAGAAAAAAATGAGAAATGTGTAAAAATGTTTCTGCATGAGGCCCAGTGGCGCATATTAGAGCTACATTACGTCAACAGCTACGGAAAATTAATTTGTCCTTTCACTGGACACTCACTGGACTTTCATTAATTTTTACTAATTCAATTACTTTTATAGGCCTGGAAAAATGTTATTGTGAAATTCCACGACCTTCAATGACCATTGGAGCCCTGATTACTAAGTTCCTGTTTAACTGACAAAGAGTAAATCCACACAGCAAAATGTTCATATGTTAAAACCTAAAACCAAGGTTTCGCACATTTTACATGCTTTTTATCCTTCTTTTTTTTTTTTTTTTTAAATAATTTAGCTTTTTTTGTTTAATGTTGGAATTTCCAGCTCAGCTCCTACAATTAGTCTAAAATAGATTGTGGAAACTAAATTGTTACATTCACACTGTTAAGGTCAAAAAATGCTCCATTGAAACTCATTCAAACTGACATTTTTGATCCCACAGCCATCAAAGCATAAAAACATGCATTGCATTATTTCTGGGTGTCATTCTGGGCTTTTGCCCAGAAAAAAATGCTATTTCCACTAGGTGCACTGTCACAATCAATGTTGCTGATAATCACTAACATATCCCAGGCTGTGATAATTTTTTAAAAAAAAGTAGTAGTAGTAGTAGTACATTGAAAATAATTCATTTTCTGGTTTGTTTGTTTGTTTTTTTCATCTAAAAACATAGTGCCATCATGACAAAAACCTGGCATTTAAAGGGTAAACACTCTGAAAATGTCTAAAAATTATGATTAGGACTGATGTCAATTAAAAAAATAAACGCAATTAAAGTAGAAAAATCATATTAATGTATAACAATTTTCATAGCCTGGTTTTTTAAAGTGCATTTAGTGTGCAGAGCAATATAAGTGTGAGTATGTATAAAAAATCAATGTTTCTGATAATCACTGACATATCCCAGGCTGTGATAATTAAAAAATCTACTAAGCATGTAGTAAATTAAAAAAGAATTTACTACATGCATTACATTACATTACATTACAGTTTGTATTTTTTATTCAAAAAACATAGTGTCATCATTAAAAAACAAACCAGCTTGATTTTGAAAATTTCAATTTGTGCACAGAGCATTACAAGTATGCATAGGGGGGCCCTAAGGGTTAATAAACTAATCAATTACCAAAATAGTCAACACTTTCTCATCTAATCATCAACTAATAAATTATATTGTCAGACATTTGTATAAAAAAAAATAATGTATTAGTTGAAAACAGCTTGTGTGGGATTCAGGGGGCCCCATGCTTGCCTTTTCCCTGGACCCCCAAATCACTACATCCACCCCTGTTCCAACAGTCATTAAATCTCCCTGTTGGTCAAAGCCAACTCTAAGAGAAGCTATTGGCTGACAGAGAACACAGCCCTAAACCACAGAGGGAGAAGTTACGGCAGCCCCCTCCCATCTGACTGCAGCAGCACATGTGTGCAGGGAGGTCTCAGGTTGCTGTAATGAACGCTCCTGTCAAGCTCACGAGGCACCGTCCAGGACTAGAACAGTGCGTTTTGCAATGTGCTTCCTGATGCATTCAAAATAAACTTTTTGTTTTCTTTAAAGCTGTTATTCAAAGCAACTTTCTGCAGTGAAACAGCGCACTTAGAAATCACAGTGCAAAAGACAGCAAATCCCTATGCATGAATGGTGCACAGCCTGCTTCCTGTGAGCTGCCTGCAGGATCGGATCTACAGTAAGCCCCTGAGTGTGGAGCTCATATGCTGATGCAACTCCTCCAGATCTTGTACAGTAGCGTACAGACAGAGAGGGAGAGCGCAGAGGAGAGAGAGAGGGCGAGAGATGAGGGGGCAGGAGAGAGAGAGGGAGAGAGACAGGAGGGGACGTAACGTGGCAATCTAGCACAGATACACCATGATTGTTCTGAAAATATGGAAGCACGGTGACTTGTGAGGACCTGGACATGAACTCGGCTTCACTGATCGGTGTCGAGCCTTGCTCAGTCTACCTCCCGTCACCGCGAGCTGACATGTATGTATGCAACAGTAGTATGACATGCAGTGCTCATTGTGTGCTGCAGCAGAGGCAGCGTTACTCACGGAGGAGGTGGAGAATTTCCTTAAGACTTGACTCGCCGTCCACAACATAATGGCGGTATTTTTTCTGTATAAAAAATATATCAAAAATAAAAATAAATTCAAACGCTGCAGGAGGAGTCCAAGCTGCTGCGGAGGTATGTGCTGCCGGCCACACACACACCTGACTGAGAGTGTGTGAGGGTCAGTGTGTGAGAGTCAGAGGAGTGGCCGTGGTCCGGGCTCGCCACAGCCAGCTTATACTCGAAAGCAGCAGACACACATGACGTGCTGCCTGGCAGCGTACGTGCGCGCTCCCGCGGTGCTTACTACCATTTCGGCCGCGCCGTCACGCGTGTGAATTCATAAAACTCTGAAGGCCACACTGTCTGTAAAGTTAGTTGCATTGCATTGCATCCTAATTTATTCATACCAACACCAGTCTTGAATGTATCCAACATATGATGCACATATGTATTATTCTTATATTGTGTTGTACACTGTAGCATAATTCAATTTTTTTTTATATTTCTTTATTCATTTGGTGTTTTATTTGATTAAATTCAAGCCCACCCTCCACCCCATGGTGCAAGTGATGATAATAATAATAATAATGATAATAATAATAATACTGAGGAGAGGTGTTCCTATTCGGCCGCGCCGTCACGCGTGTGAATTCATAAAACTCTGAAGGCCACACTGTCTGTAAAGTTAGTTGCATTGCATTGCATTCATGTATAAAGGACAAAATAAACACAAAGAAAAACATAAATAATGAAAAGGAAGAAACAAAAATGTTTTCACAGATTAACACGATTTGATTGACATTTGGATCATAAGGAAATGTGCCATACTGCATCATAATTCCCACTGGAGATCTAAACAATAACATACATGGCCACAAATGACAAATGCATTATAACACATATTATCAACCAATGGTAATAAAATCTACAAGTGTTTGCCATATTTTTTTAGAAAGTCCTGACTCTTACATCTTATGTTGTAGTTGATTTTATCTAATGGTATGTAACTGGACAGCTCATTTGAGCAATGTAATAATGTAGGAGGGTTATCAAATTTCCTCTGGACTGTAAAACACTTCCTGTCAGGGATCACAGCGAGATCACTATATTTTTTATGATATTCATTATACATTTATTATATTCCTAAATCTTTACTTGAGATAAAGAGTAAGGTGTTATGTAGCATAAGGTTAATATTTCTATATTTTTTAAAATTCCATTCCATTTTTACACACTTTACATATTTTACATTTTTCATGTTTTACACACTGGGGTGATATTAAAGCATAATGCACACATTTTTATTTTCTTATATAGTTTACGTAATTCCAGTTGTAGAATGTAACTAATTTACTCAAGTACTGTACTTACATATGAATTTGAGGTATTTGCACCTTATTTGAGCCTTGAGGGTTTTTCTTTTCATACCACTTCTTCTACTCCACCACATTTAAGAGGGAACTATTTTACCTTTTACTTTACTACATTTCTGTGAAACGTTTAGCTTCCAGATACCTTACAAATCAAGATTTTTTAAAATAAAAATCATAACAAAGGATTATAAAACATTACGTTGTTTTATTATTGAAACAACCCAACACTTTTTGATGAGCAAACCAAGCTGATGCTAACATCTAAGCATGCCTACAAAAAAACCAAATAATATTTAACCACAAAATATTTCATAGAATGGTGAGAGTGTACCGCTGTTTATTTAGTGATTTTAAAGATTGAAGGTTGACTTAAGATGGCCGAGTTCACTATACACTTGTCTAAACAGAAAACTAACATGAGGCACAAGTTCACAAGGCACAAGTCATTCTTAGTCTTTAACTGAGAAAACAAAGTCCCAAAACTCAGATAACACATTAAAGTGTGTCACCAAGCATAAGAACACACTGGACCATTGCTATTAAACATTAAAAGGTGCCACTCGGCCTGTCCCCCATGCAGCTTTGGGAGTCTGACCACTATCTGGTTCATTTTCTCAGAGCATGCAGGCAGAAACTAAAATCTGCAAAGCCCATGGTCAGGACTGTGAGGAGACCAACCAACGAGGCAAAACTGGAGTTACAGGCTTGTTTAATCTGCCTCTTCAGACCTGGATAAACCCGCTGACACTAGGACATCTTTCATTAGGTATGTGCCAACTAAAACCTCCTGCGTATATCAACAATAAACCCTTGTTTACTGCAAAACTCGTGCAGCTTCAGGCCAAGGAGGAGGCCTGGAGAAGTGGGGGACAGACTCTGGTACAATGAGGCCAGAGACACACTGATGAAGGAGATCAGAGATGCAAAGAGGAATGACTCTGAAGCTAGAGACCATCCCCCGAAACCTGTAGAGAACCACCAATTGGCCAATGACACCTGGTGTTTTACTGTAGGGTTGATAATACTACCCTCACACCCCTCACCCACTCTGACTCAAACATCACACAATCAACAACCCCCTCACCCCTCCCCGTTGCCCTCTCAGGATTTTTGTGGGGGATGTGTGACAGCTCTTTCAGAGATAGAAGATAAGAAAGGCACCTGGCCCAGACAGTTTGTCTTCCCCGTCTGAAAGTCTGTGCTGACCAGCTGGCCCCCATCTTCACACGGATTTCCAACAGATCAGTTAGACCGATCGGTGCAGTTACTGTACCTGCTGCTTCAACCGCTCCACAATCATTCCAGTCCTCAAAAAAACCTTCCTGTTGCCCTTTCCTCTGTGCTCATGAAGACCTCAAGAGACTGGAGCTGGGAGGTGACTCACTTGAAGGACATCACAGGACCCCTGCTGGACCACCCTGCGGTTTGCCAAACAGGTGGATGATGCAGTCAACATGGGACAGCAAAACATCCGGAAACACCTTGTCTTTCCAGGGACATACACGAGGATCATTTGTGGACTTCAACTTGTCATTCAGCGCCATCATCCCAGAAGTCAGACACTCCATACTTACCAGCTCAGTGCATGGGCCAAACTGTTATTGGCTCACAAACTTCCTGACAGACCAGAGGCAGGCCTGGCTAGGGAGAATCATATCCAGCACCCGACTATCCCCACTGGTGCTCCCCAGGGAATTGTGCTCTCCCCACTGCTCTTCTAACTCTACACCAACAACTGCACTCCAGGAGATCCATCCATGAAACTCCTGAAGTTCGTAGATGACACAAAGGCCATTGGCCTCAAAGCTCAGAGATTATTTTCGTACTGAATGTCCATGGAGTGCTGAAATCACCTGGACGTATGAAGCATAGTACAATTAAGGGTCCAGGGTAAGCCTAAACCGTAAACATGGGAGCTAGGAGGTGAGCCTGCTATCCGCCAGCTACCAACAACAGGTGAAATTGAAACAAAGACAACGCCACTGGGTCTTAAGTGAATGTCTCTTAATTACAACTTAAAACTAACTTCACTGTAGCTGTCTTGACAGCAGAGTTTTGGAACGGACTAGAGCGTGGAACAAGAGATATTTTGTTATTAAAGGTTGTGCAGTCCGCGCACCCGCTATGTGAACAGTTCACGTGTTTACAAAAATGGGCTGCACGAAGATGTCTGCATAGGAATACAGGTGGACCCTTGAGTGGATTGCAACCAGACCTGAAACATGAAAACTCTGTTAATCCATAAACTGGTTGGGAACCTGAAAAGTTGGCTCTCAGCTGAAACCAAAAAAGAGCAGGTTTTTCTTGACCTGATGTGCGGACTGTGATGACATCTGTGGGTGTGTCATCTTCTAGAGATTGGCAAGAGAGCCTGGAGATTGCAGAAATGGAGAAGTCAAGTGATAAAGGGTCAGAAAAAAAGGATGAGTGGTCTTATATTTTAGAAAAGATTATTTGTAGGGGATTTTTCCCTTTATTGATAGGACAGCTATAGAATGACAGGAAATGTGGGAAAGAAAGGAGGAATGACATGCAGCAAAGGGCCACAGGCTGGAATTGAACCTGCTCTGCTGCAAAGGCCTCAGCATATGGGGCACACACTCTAGCAGGTAAGCTAGAGGCTGCCCCATAAGTCCCCATAAAGTCTAATGAATAGATGGTCCATACTTGTATTTTGGTAAAAACAAATATGTGTAATAAAAGGACAAACATTTGCCAGTAATTACTGTAATACACAATTTTGCTACTGTTATTGCTACTTCTATTGTGCATTGTGCAACATCCTCCAATGATCCTTGATTGCGTAAAACTGGTGGAAATGCAGGCTGGTTTGCTAGGTGGCATCAATGTTCTAATCTAATTTGGTTAAACTGGAGTATGTGTGGTTTGGATCAGCCAACAAACAGATCAGGAACAAACTAGATAGTCAGGGCTGCAGAAAGAATCACTTGTGCTAGCATGCCCTTCATCCAGGATTTCCAGAACTCTAGAGTCAGAAATATTAGCTTTGGTGGCTTTAATATACTGCTTTGCCATAAAGTAGTAAATAGGTTTTCGAAATTTTAACTTCTTTTCTGGAGGGTCTGGGTTGGGGTACCCCAGGCCATGAGTGGACTTTTGACCCGTAGTTTGGGATTTAAATATTTTTTCATTCTTTTGTTTTACTTCTACTGAGACTATAAAACAGTCCTTAATTTTTGTGCTGGCTCTCACTATGTAGTCCTGCAAATGGTAGAAAATTAACCCGTAAACCTTTCTGTACCTGTCTGATGGCCAATGCCAAGGTTTAAGGATCATGTGTGTAAAATGGCAATGGCTCAATCGACCATATATAAAACAAACTGCACAATACTTAACCACAATATCACTGTTACGCACCACTCTTCATTTTGCAGTTCTAAAGATCTAAGGTTGACTTGGGCTGAGATATCCCTTTGGCAAAAGTTGTTAAAGAATACAGTGTCCTTCTGCAACACTTTCTCCAGGGTAAAGTTAAACTTCTAAGTAATTTTATTCTAATTTTACTACACTTGACCTCACAGCATTCACTTGATATACACCTGCCCAGACTCCCACACAGAACAACCTTTGATCAAACACAAATCTAGCACCGTCCACACTCAGCTGCCCTGCACAGGTTTCTGCAGAGCAAAGGTTCAATCAGCTAACAAGCTGCAGGGAGGCAGCGAAGTGACACATGCAGTCATGCCACCTGGAAAAGGATATGTTTCTGTCAGGCTAGACTGTGCCCTGTAGACCCGATAAATTCCTGGAAAGTACATTTATTCCACCAATTGGATGTCCCTTAAAAAGCAATAAAACCATTCATAAATCACGTTATAATGGCCCTGTGCTGTTACAAAACTGCTTAACTGATGTCACTGACTGCTACAAATTTAAGTTACTAACTTTTATAATGGACACATGTGATGTGAACAAGAAGTCATGGACCTGATCAAGGTCAGTCTTAAACTAGAATTACCACCTCATAGTTGTGTTTTCGTAAACCAGTCATGTTGCAGTTACAGTTTAAATCCATGTCTATACATAGTATATGTATGTCATATGTAGGCATGCCAGTAGACAACGCTTCAAATATTGATATTGATGCAGAGATTCTAAATCATGGATGTGTCACACATCTTCAACTTCAACCATTTTTTGGTGGGCACCCAAGATTAGTGTCACAAATTCTGTTTGTTTTGAGTTGAAGTGTTGAATAATGACCAAAAATGTATTTTCATGGATGATTATGATGTCAAAATTGACTGTTGACCTTGATATAAAATATTGTCATATAATCACGTGATCTACATGATTAGCATGATTTCTTGATTGATGGCCCATAACATGTTTTGTGAGATCGCAGTAACCATGACCTTTGACCACCAAAATTTAATTTTATTCATCGAGTCCAAAGGGACATTGGTACTTAATTAAAAGAAATTCCCTCAAGTTTGTCTTGAGATATCACATTCACAAAAAAGACATTGATGCAAGGTCACACTGACCCTAACCTTTGACCACCAAAATCTAATCAGTTCATTTTTGCATCCAAGTGGTTTTGTGCCAAATTCAAAGAAATACCATCATGTTTTTTGTGAGATATCATGCTCACAAGAAAAACATGAATGCAGGTCACAGTGACCTAGACATTTCACCTCCAAATTAGTTCAATGTAAAGACTGTGCCAAATTTAAAAAAAAATTCCCACAAGGTCTTCTTGAGATATATCATATACAAGAAAGAAATGAATGCAAGGTCACAGAGACCTTGACTTTTGACCACCAAAATCTAAACAGTTAATCCTTGAGCCCAAGAGGACATTTGTACCAAATTTGAAGAAATTCCGTTTTCTTGAGATATCATGTTTACCAGAAAGACATGAAGCTAAGGTCACAGTGACCCTCAGCTTAAACCACCAAAACTGAATTAGTTCAGTCTTGAGTCCAAAGTATGTGTTTGTGTCAAATTTGTGGAAATTCCTTCAAAGTCTTTTTGAGAAACTGTGTTCATGAGAATGAGATGGACAAGGTCACAATAATCTTGACCTGTGGCCAAAAATCTCATCAGTTAGTCCTTGTGTTCAGGTGGACCTTTGTGCCAAATTTGAAAGAATTCCTTTGAGATATCGTGTTCACAATGGGATGAACAAACGGATAGACAACGCAAAAGTGTTATGCCTCTGGCCATGGCTAAGAGGCATAAACATACAGCCTTAAATAAGAAAAATAACTTTCTTTAGAGGCAAGGAATATGAAGCAATAATGAATATCCCACTAGATGTTGAATGTGTATTTGAGAAACTACAAAGGATCCAAAGAGAAACCAGGGGAGCAGCTGTGATTTATTTGTGAATATCTTCAACATCAAAAAGAGGACTAACAGTAAGAGCACTGGTGGTGGATGTTGCTCAGGGGGGTCCCCACCTCTAGAGATCAACCCGCTGTTCTTTGCGTTTTGACAAACTACTTTGGCATGAGGGTCGCTTCCCTTCCAACACCGCTGCTTTGTTTAAAAAGTGCTGGTTTCTCTCGATTCATCCCCTCACTGCTACTGCAATAAAACTTCACAAAACTCATCAGGTCAGAAGAGTGTGTGGTGAACTGTCAAACAAAATCATGAACAAGTGTTGCTCCCAGATGAGAAGCAGTCCCGGAAGGCAAACAGGGAACATGCCCAAAAACTAATTAACGTTCTGGAAAATAATTTACTTTGTGTCACCACAGGAAACATAGTGGGTGAAATCACTGGTAGATGACTTTTTCACACACAGTGCCAGTGCTGGAGAATTCAATACACGGAGAAAGACACAGTGGCTTAAATTTAAAAAAAAACCCCATTATTCTAGAGTTGACTGAAGAGAACATACTGTTGGAATTTGTCAAAGATTCTGACTGTATTTTTGCTGTTGTTGTTGTGTCTTGAGGTTGCTGCTAATGTGACCATATATCTGGTTACTTTACTTGAGTCGGTTTAGTTTGTACTGTGAAAGTTTCTCCAGTTCTCTGGACCTAGCACTGGCACTTTGTTGTTCCAAAGCCCTGACTGGTGCATATCAAAGGAGGGATTTAGGGGGTCAGGCACATTTCCCATAGGACCCATGCTAGTGTTACACACTCTACAACACGTTACAGGTGACAAACAACAAGACATTCTCCCTTTTCACATCACAGCCTCTGATGAAGTACTGAGAGCACTGGGGCGATGAGGTTACAGGAAGCGGATTCCTGCTCCAAACTGGACACCGTCACATATCCTGTGAGAGGAGGGAAGAAAGAGGAGTTATTGTCATCCTCAAGACTTCCTTATATTACACTGTGCTGTATGTAGACTTTTGAAATCAAGATCAAAATTGATGCTGCAGAACTTAAGATTTTATCTTTTTCTACTCTGCTAGTTCTACTTCCATGTCAAAATCTGCCACATATATTACCCACAATGCAACTTGATTATCAACAGTTTGGTCAGAGATGTGAGTGTTTTAAGCTTATAGCTGCTAATGTAGCCTTTAGCCACAATCACAGAGAAGGAGTGAGTTACAGAGGTCTGGAAAGCTGTTGAGTTGTTGTCAAAGCAGTTGTACACGGGCGGAACTGCACCATTTTTCTGGGAGGTCAACAAGTTTCTTTTTGTTTTTTTTGTTTTTTTGCAGTAAAAATGCCTAAACTTTAGATGAATGGGGACAAGTTGGTTCAACCTAATCTACTTCATCTGATACCCCTTTCCCACCAAAATTAGTGTGTGCACACAGGTTTTTCAAACACAGGTAAACCCGCTAAATATATGCGATAGACTGCATTCCAACTGCCCGTGAACACAGCGCTGCAGCACAAGAGTCTGCCTTTCTGTCTGCTTGTATGTGGGGGTTTGTTTCTGTCAGTAAGACAGCAACAAAAGAAAGAGCTGAAACCTCTGAATTCACCTGAGTGTTTTATGCTCATCAATGCTGATCGTATGCACTCTCATTGCATTAAAAAGCAAGATGTTAGCAGGTTTTTTACCTCTCCGCAGGGGGCTTTCAGAGAACATTGGGGGCCACTAGAAGCAATATATTTCAGCCTTGATGTGTTCTTGGGGAGTGTTTGTCATTGATGTGAAAAGGTGCCACATGCACATTTAAATAGGTTAGTTGGGCAAACAAAAGAGGGTGTAAGTAAATCATGTTTACATCAGTTTTCTTGTGTTGTATTTAGATGCCTTTTACTAGCATTTAAACTTCTGAATCACGACAAAATTGATTTGTTTCTTTCAAAAACACAGAAAAAAACACAATGAGCAACTTTGGCAAGACATGTCCAGCAAACTGCAAATGATTAGTAAAAGATGACAAGGACATCTAAAAAATACTGGGGGAATTATTAGATATGATCAAAAACAAGGGAAAAATCTCAGGAAAACAATACTCTCTGACTTATGTATATAAGATTATTTTACAGAAATGTTTTTTTTTTTGGTTTTTTTTTTTACTTTTTTTGCACTTTCTTTGGTTAATTTAGTTTTTTTTACTGTATTACTTTTTTTTCTTACTTTCAGGTAATTTTCTTTTTCTTTTTAAATTTGTTTTTATTAGCAGTCAGAAGACTTACAAAAACTTTACTTCAAGTCTGTTTTGTGCTTAGAGTGCTTAAAGGTAAGTGCTTAAAAGGTAATAAATTAATAAATTAAAATACTAGCCAAAAGACTAGTTAGCAGGTAAACAAGTGAAAGCACACAAGGATAGATAAAATTTAAAAAAGTATATTAATAAAAAAAAAAAAATACTAATAATAATACTAAAAATAAAAAAACTAGAAATCAAAAAAAAAAAAATTTCTGTAGAAAAAATATAAATACAAAAAGTAACAACAATAAAATATAATAATAATAATAATAATAATAATAATAATAATAATAATAAGAAGAAGAAGAAGAAGAAGAAGAAGAAGAAGAAGAAGAAGAAGAAGAAAAGAAAAAAAATAGAAAGTTTGGGTAATTCTAATGTAAATTTTTACTAATATGCTAGTTTTTGGGCCAATGTTGTTAAGTTTCTCATCACCCTCTTCACGTGTGTTTTTGAAAGAAATCCTGTCAGTTTGCTCAGGTTTCAAAATGGTGAACTCAGCAATAATGAATAATAATGAAATCAACTATCTGGTTTCAAGAAAGTTGAGAATCACAGATCTAAAATATCCCAGTCTTTTATTTGTGAATGCCATTAAAACACCATGAGTGAGCCTTCCTCCTGTACTGTGCGCTGTGTTAGTGAACAGCACAGCAGTGTGCCGCTGTGTTAGTGAACAGCACTGTGCCGCTGTGTTAGTGAACAGCACAGCAGTGTGCCGCTGTGTTAGTGAACAGCACTGTGCCGCTGTGTTAGTGGAACATCAGTGTGCCGTTGTGTTAGTGAACAGCACTGTGCCGCTGTGTTAGTGAACATCAGTGTGCCGTTGTGTTAGTGAACAGCACTGTGCCGCTGTGTTAGTGAACATCAGTGTGCCGTTGTGTTAGTGAACAGCACTGTGCCGCTGTGTTAGTGAACAGCACAGCAGTGTGCCGCTGTGTTAGTGAACAGCACTGTGCCGCTGTGTTAGTGAACAGCACAGCAGTGTGCCGCTTTGTTAGTGAACAGCACAGAAGTGTGCCGCTGTGTTAGTAAACAGCAGTGTACCTGTCTCCACTCTGGACTCCCATGGGCACGCAGTAGTTTAGCTCCAGTCTGGCAATGTTCCCGAGCCGCAGCACGATACCGGCTCCATACGACCAGCGGATACACTCGGCTAACTTCTGAAGGTGTGCCCGCGGACCTTCACCTGCAGAAACACCACCATGTTACAACCCACCTAGGACATCGAAAAACACTGACAGTTTCCCTGAATCTCTGAAATGCAATGTAGACAAATGCAGTGTGTCTACACTGAATGAGGACAAAATTAGTAATCTTTATATAGCGTGTTTTTATCTTTACTGTGTTTATTAGTCGAAACTGATCTTAAACATTACATGCATCTTATAATTTCTATGTAATGGTTTAGAATTATAAAAGTGACATTTTTGCCAGATTCTGAATGTATCTAGCACTACTTTCAGTCAACCCACCGTAGTTGAGGTTGCAGAGGTTGCCTGCGTTGAGAAAGAAGTGTGTTCTGAAGAGGTCTCCGAAGCTGCCCTTGCCTGGTCTGAAGGGCAGTGGAGTGTACAAGTGCACACCACCTGCCCAGTATGCCTCTCCA
The DNA here is from genome assembly GCF_008729295.1 of Plectropomus leopardus. NCBI lineage: Eukaryota > Metazoa > Chordata > Actinopteri > Perciformes > Serranidae > Plectropomus > Plectropomus leopardus. The sequence continues at coordinate 23,782,963 of NC_056484.1, read as the reverse complement.
CCCAGATAGTCACCTGTAACACACATACAGAGTATTAAACCAAGGGAAGAGAGGCAGTTGAGTTAAGAGAAAGGGCAATTGGAAGGCTAAATCTCGCTACACTAATGCTAAGTTGGCAATTAGCTAACTATACAGCATAACATTAAAAGAGAGACATTAAGGTAAGGGTAATGGGAAGGCTACATGTCGTTACACTCATGCTGGGTCAGTGATCAGATAGCTATAAATTATGACATTAACAGAAAGGCTTGATGTTAGGGTAATGATAATGGGAAGACTACATGTTTTGACTTATGCTAATGTAAAGTTAGCGATTGGCTTGCTATGAAGCATTAGTTTTAAAGAGAGGTGGTTAAGGTTAGGGTAAGTAAAATTCATTCATTCATTCATTTTCCGTAACCGCTTGTCCTCGCAAGGGTCGTGGGGGGGCTGGAGCCAATCCCAGCTGTCATCGGGCAGAAGGCGGGGTACACTCGGGACAGGTTGCCAGACTATCGCAGGGCTGACACAAATAGACAGACAACCTTTCACGCTCACAGTCACACCTAAGGGCAATTTAGAGTCACCAATCAACCTGAGCTGCATGTCTTTGGACTGTGGAATGAAGCCGGAGACCCCGGAGAGAACCAACGCAGACACGGGGAGAACATACAAAGTCCGCACAGTAGGGCCCCCGCCCACGGACCGAACCCCGTTCCAACCCGGGATTGAACCAGGGACCCGCTTGCTGTGAAGCAACAGTGCTAACCAGTCTGCAGTTATACGTGTCTCATTATATGGTAAGTGTCTTAACCACAATGTCACCAGGTAGCCCACATCGATGCACTTCTATGGTGTTGATAAAATGTTCTTTTTTGTCCTAGTAAGAAGCTTTTTGTCGTTGCTTTACATCTGGGACAGGACCTGTCGTTATTGACCATAGTCTCAATTTAAAGAACAGCTGATCACTGCTCCAAACTCCTCATCATTTTAACTTCAACTAAAATTCTAAAGCAATTTGTTTCATTTAAAAACGGACAGTGTGAACATTTTCTACCTTCACTCTGTGGCCCGATGCTGTACATCCCAAACCCTCGTACACTGGTGGGACCTCCAAGGTAAAACCTGGACACAACACATAACTGTCATGAAACCATCCACTCAGACTGCAGCATCCTCATCAATAGCATAAATTTAAAGCAAAAATACTATGAAAAAAATTGAGATGTTTGGGTGACAAATGACACAAAATTAAAGAAATGGGCTCCATTTACATGTAGAGCTTCCAAATGTAAATCTTGATTATTATTAAGAAGCTAATAATACATTTTTTAAATGCATGTTTAGCATTTTGAGAGCAATGTCATCAGAAGAGCCCCAAAGACTTCTGAGTGGGATTGGCGTGTCTAGCATGGCTGGTGTGTCAGAGCCAGATGACCACTGTGGGATAATTCACATGTACCTGTCAGCGATGCAGGATGGCTGTCCTCCAATGGGATAAAGCATCCCACCCCACAGAGAAGCAGACAAAACCTGAGTGGACACGACATGAAGCCTTTATTCAAAGGCTCAAAGCAAAGCAATCTGTGTATATTGCTATATATTAGTGTATTCATATAAATATGGTAATTAAATACTTAATTACCATATTTATGAACACAAGTTTTTAAAATGATATCCCATACAAAGATTTCCACATCATCTAAAATAAATTTGTTATGAAGTGCTATGTACTTGAAGAAAACTATTATTAAACTAATTAAACCACACAGTTAAAGTCCTGCTTTCATATTTTTGCTTAATGTGAAGAGCAAAAGACAGGCATTATCAGTCATGTTTTTTTTTTAAAAATAGAGATACAGAGTATACCATTGATTTGTATATTTTAAAGTGCCTTAGGAGTCTTTGGGCTACAATCGCTTAGAATAGCAACACAATTCAATGTTTTTTTCATATCTAAACATCACAATACATCTCTAGTTGTTTGGGGCAAGGGTTTTTTGATCATGACCCCCAAAAAATGCAAGATGTGAAGTTGTTTATATCAGCGGTTCTTCAAGCAGCAATAACACAGGACAAGCAATCAGCCCGGTGTGACAGGTATGTGTCCTGACCCTGAGTGCAAGATTAAACAAAAACCCTACATGTAAAGTCTTCAGCAATACAGGACAAGTTTCCCCTTTAGCTCATTTAGTGCTGCTTTACCGCCCACTGGTGGCTCTTTAATGCCATTGCAGAACAACAGAAACTACATCAAAAGATAAGTTGCAGCTTTCAGAAGCCAATCATGTTTAACACTTTGAAACCTGGATCAGCGTCACTTTTCTTGTGCTGCATTCACACACCTCCACAAGTATTTATACCTTTGAACTTGACCTTTTCAACTTTATTTATTTTTAAAAGGCTCGGAGAAGATTTCTGAAGCTAAACGATATTTAAAATGATAACAATTATATATTTAAAATTATATTAGAGAAAAAATATTTAAAGCTCTTCTTTTCTGGTTATTTCCTTGTTGTTGTTGTTTTTTTTTAAAATTTTTTGGTTGTTTTTTTTTTTTTTTATTATTTTAAGGTTATTTTTTGTACTTTTAAAAAAAAATGTATTTCTTTTGAATCAAGGCAATTCCCACAGGCTTGGGTTAACAGGTTTGGAGTGACTTATTTCTGTCTTACTGAGTCCCAGAAGAGCCGTCTGTTGAGCTGCAGCTCAAAATCCTCCTTCAAGAAGCTGGCATCTCCACCTGTGTACCCGGCCAGCTCCTGCAGGGCAAACACACAAGATCTTTTATGGTAGAGAAAAATCTCAAAAATACATCTTCTGCTGTTGAGCATAAATCCCAAAATGTCCTAAGAGCTCATCATTAATGTCTCAAAACTCCACTGTAAAATGTGTTGAGTTCCAACTCATCAACAAGGAGCTGAGAAGAGGTTAAGATGTCGTGGCTCCCATTAATGGAACTGATGTGAACTGAGGTGTTTGTGTTGTGTTTAATTTCAAGATTTAGAAATGAATAAAAAGATGCTATCTTAACCTTTTCAGTGACCCGTTATTCTGCACATACAGTGCTCTTTTGTGTGCGTAGATTCTTTTCTTAATCAAGAACAAATCCCAAACAAGTAGACATTGGTGAATGTCAGATTCTTCAAAAAAATATGTGTAATTGGGTTTTAAGAAGAAATATCTTCTTATGAACAGTTGGTGAATGAGGCCCAATATTTCTATTACGCTGTTCATATGACTAATGAAAATTCCACTAATGATCCTATTTTCATGCAACCCTCCATACTCCTGTTAACATGCCCTAAAGTGTCGTTTGGGGCGTCAAAATACTGAGACATGGCAAGGCAGATCCATCGACACACAGATGTGTGTTTACCTGGTTGATCCGCAGTAAGGCACCTCTGCTGGGGAAAATGGAAGAATTCCTTGAATCGATTGACACAGTGTGCTGCAAACAAACACAACAGGAGCTCTGCTCAACTGGTGCACAGTGGACAGAATGTCTATATAACCCGCATAAACATTTCCAGAAAATTACCGAATACACATGACAGGTCAATATGGAGAACATTTTTTAGAAGATAATAAATGATATTAAAGAATAAAATGTGAAATTCTGGGTGTACTAATAGGTAGAGAAAGGCTCCAGCTTTACAGAGAGGGCAGATTTCAGCGAGTGTCCACTCTCTTCTCGCACGGCGAAGGACGCACTGCGTGCCAGGCAGCCCAGCTCCCTCCACACACCCTCCCACTTCAACGTGTGATCGGTCATCCAGAGAGGAAACTGCAGGAGGACAGGAAGATGGAGAACTTAACATTGGGTGCTTTTAGTTTAACCCTTTGAATCCTGGAGCCGCTTCCCTTTTTCTTGTGCTGCTTTCAGACGCCTTTCGCAAATATTAAAACCTCTGAACTAATGGGCAGGATTTCTTTCAAAAACACGGAAAAAAACAATGAGCATCGTGGTAAGACAAATTGCAAGAAATCAGAGGATTTAGAAAACTACTTTTCATAAAGCTAGGAAAAAATGTCCAAGAAGAAAATTCTTTAATTGATATTGCCAATTATTTTGAGATTAACACACCAGCTACACTTGTTGATAATGAGTTTATCCTGCATGGTTTAACAGTTGTGCGCATCAGCAGTGTTGCATGAAGCCAAATATAAGTCTCAGTTACACAATGCTGTACACAAATAAAAAGCATGCATGTCCACAAAGTTACACAGATTCACCAACTCTCTTTCAACATGTGCAATTTTCTACTATTTCTAAATGTTAAAAGATTATTGCCAGAGCATGTCAAAAAAAAAGAAAGAAAGACAAAGAAATCTACGTAGCCTCTTACATTAAGTTCTGCGGACGCTCCTCTGTCCGTCTCTTTTAAGGAGCTCCATGGGAACTGACCAGTGACTTTGTATAAGTTGAGGGTGAGGCTGAAACAGAGGACACCACGTGTGAATAAACGCAACTCCAAAACTGTGTCTGGGTGGTGAATTAAGCCTGAACCTGTAATCCAGGATTTAATAATCAGCTGTCTTGAAAACATTGTATTCACTTTGTTCCTACTCAATACTGGAACAATTTCATAAGAAGTTGTTCCCATGAGTCACATAAAATGGGGAAAAACAGTCCAGGTGTAAAAATAATTAAATTCCCCTTTAAAATAAAAATGAAGGATTTTTTGGTTAAACAAACCAAAAACAAACCATCTTTTAAAATGGAAAAACCTGAAAAAAGTCTGAAGTGTGAAAGCGATATACTGCTGTGTCCCTACTTTCGTTCAAAGTGTCCTGGCTGGGGCTTGAAGAAAGACAGGCCATATGATGTCTCCTTGGTCCCGTAGGAGAACTGGAAGGTGAGTTTCTCAGCTCGACCCAACATGTTGGGCAACTTCAGACCCAGAACCTGCAAGACCGGACAAAAAATGTTAGCTTAGAGCTAGCTAGCGCTGTGATTATTCAGGCTCATTCAGGTTTTTGTCCCACTGCTGTAGCACCAAGTATCCTTATTCCTCCTGTGTGATTAACTTGGAACTCACTCTGATGATGATCACAGATTTTTCACAGCAGCTTTAACTTGTGATATCAAAAAAAGCTCATGTGCAATCAACAACATGTTAATGAGGGCTCTGCTACATTTAAAGGTCAAGCATCTGACAACACAGATTTTGTAATGTAAAAGGGCTTTGCTCAGTGCTTTTACAGCGTTAATTTTGGAGAGAAGAGGCAGTTTCAGAAAAATGAAAGCAGCAGTGCTTTTCTGCTGCGACATGTCAAATGTCTGCTAACACTGATGTGAATTCAAGGTCAGTGTTGAATCTCTCACCATGCTTCCTTCATTGTTGCCAACCATGGTGTTGTAGCTTCCTGTCAGTCTCTTGATCTCCGTCACCTCAAATGTTACATCCAAACCGTTGGGCAGAGCGTCTGAACCTGAGGAGGGACAACCCATCAGGGTGGGGAGGGTTTGTAATGCAGTCATTATCACGTAGAAAAACACTGTGTGGTCAAATCATGTCAAAACCAGTTATTTCCCAAAACGCAAATACTGAGAAGATGAATTTATGTGTCACTATTTCAAAACCCGAGGTTAGGCAGGTCATCCACGAAACTGTCTAACATATGCATGTTTCAGAAACCTGTGTCAATGACAAAGAAGGAATTTGGGAAAATGTTCTCTTTCAAATTGGGGTGTAAAGGAGATACCTTCAGATGTATCGATGAGGACCTCCACCTCTTTAAAGATTCCCAGGCGGAGCAGCTTCTGTCTGGCAATGTGAGACTTTTTCATCACCTGTAACCGAGAAACAGAACCCTCATCCAGACTCTCCATCAAACTCAGAAACGTGGTCACGTCAGAGTGCTTGGATGCTTTAGAGGGATAGTTTGGATTTTTTGTGGTGGGGTTGCATCAGATACTTATCAGTAATAGCTGTATTAGCTACAGAAGATAACTGCCAACCCACTCCCTGTTTGGAGAAGCAGAAGGAGTACTGCCACTGAAGCTAAGTAATGTACTGCTTTGGATGGGGGTCGCTGCTGAAAGTGTTTTGGCTAGCTAAAAAAAAAAAATCAACATCAGGTTAAGTATATGCTATATTGAAAGTATTTTCACCACTTTACCTTTCCTCTCAACAGCCTGTTCCGATGGTGAAGCAGCTAACTGCTTCAGTTCACCATTTATGCTCTCATCAAAGCCACCAAACTCCAGTCTGTCATTTTAGCTCGCTGAACACAGGAACTGCTGGACTACTACTGCTTTGATCAGTTACTTTGTTTGTGTTATTGTGTGAGTTTGGTGAATCCGAATTGACACTTTTAAACACCAAAGTGACACAATAACATTAACAAAATGACTGATTAAGGCAGCATTAGACCAGCAGCTCCTGTATTCACTCAGCTAAAATCACTGCTTTCCTCAGTAGAGTCTGGCTTTGACGATAGTGATATAACAGCTTTACTTAACTGATGCAAAGGCTTGTCTGATGGTCAGATAAAGCAGTAAAAATACTCTTAATATAGCATCCATTTAAAGTGATGTACATTTTTTGGTGTGAGACTTTTTTAGTTGGCTAAAATACATTTTGTTTCTGACCCTCTCCACAGCAGTACATTGCTAAGCCTGTGTCGGACTCCAGCCTGCTTTTCCAAACTGCCCTTCTGTCGTCATACAATTACACTTAAAAAAAAAAAAAAAAAAATCTGAACTATCCTTTGTGCAGTGCAATTATAAACTCCTACATCAATGAGGTTCTTGGCGTTGAAAACATCAGAGATCTCGTAGCCGAGCAGGTCCTCTTTAGTTCGTCCCAGACCCTGAATGTTGACATGTTGGACGACCACCTGCAACCAAACATATTTTACTTGGATTACTTTCACATTATATACACACGAAAACTGACATTTTTTCCCGCAGGAGTGAAAGTGCAAGATTTTCCTTGACTCTGACAGTTATTAAAAATAACCCTTTCTTAATATAAGCCTTTGATATGTGAGCAAAGTGGCTTGATTTTGTTCAAAAACATGGGAAGAAGGCAATGAGCCACAAAAGAGGAAATGACCCAAATACTGGCAAAAAATCTGTAAAAAGAACTAGAGAATTGCCTAAAAATTAATTTTAAAAAAGTAATCAAAATGGAAATGACCTGGAAAAGTTCTTTAAAATAACAATAATTCTATAACATAATTATAAACATGCAGTTATGATAATTAGCTATAAATATGTTTTTCTTCCCTTGAACATTTTCTCGGCTAATTTCTTGCAATTTGTGAACCATTTTTTAAGTTGCTCATTGCCTTTTTTCCCATGTTTTGGAAGAAATTGCAAAGACAAAGAGGCAACTCACCAGAAAACTGTGAAAACTTAACTGAAAAAAACCCCCTGAAAATTTGTTTTGCAGAGTAAAAATCATTTAATGGGAGCTTCCTGAAGTGCGGATCTCTATCTCCTTACATTTGTTCATCTTGGATCCAGCACCCACTATGGTATGTGCACGTCTTATTTTGAAATTCTTTTAAAGAAACTGTACCAATTTGCTCTGAGTTCAAAGGTTTAAATACTTGTGAAAGGTGTTTGAAAGCAGCACAAGAAAAGTGATGTTGCTGCAGGTTTCAAAGCATTAACGGTTTAGATTATAATGTCTGTGTAATTATATATTAAATGATATTGTATCTAAACTCCTTTTCCAAATCAGCAGATAGACTCGAGGTTTGACTACAACATTTACTAACTAACTATAAATACTACTCTATTTATATTGTATAAGAGCCATTATAATACTCATACTTCTGCTTAGGAGTCCACCGATATTGGCTTCTCAGGGCAGATACCAATTATTAGGAGTTAATGAGACCGATAACTGATATTTGGAACTGATTTGCATTTACAATATAAATGAAAATCTTTCTGTCAATATTAACAATTTGGAAAATAAATAACTCCAACACAGAACTTTGTTCAAATGCCTTTAGCAAATGTTTCATCAAAACGGAAATTTTAAAACATCATATAGAGCAAGTTCCCAAAAACTTTTATATAAAGTCAAGTGAAAATTGAAATAAAAAAAAGAATAAAAATAGCTCCCTGCAGTTTTACAAAGTAAAGGTTCTTCCCATGCTGACACTTTCTATGCACTTTTTAATGAATTAATAATATAAGTGATCATTTAAATAAAATACTGGTACAAATAATTGGCCAAATGCCAAATATCGGCCCCAGTAATCAGCCAGGCCGATAATATGTTGACTACTACTTTTGCTACTACTTACATCTTTGTTTTCGAGGATCTCTTGCTTGGACTCCTGCTCCAGTTCTGGAGGCTCCACCAGGTCATCAGGGTTGACACCCAAGTCCCTGCCATGCATCGGGAGAGGATCCAGACTCTGCAGAGATGATAAGCACAGCAATGCTTTGTAAAAGTGCCAAAATTTAATCTTAATATAATATCATGCATTCCTATTTTGTTTGGTGTATTTAGTTTTGTTTTCTGTTAAATTTAAGTATAAAAGTGAGGTGGTGAACGTCGCCCCGGTTACTTCCTGAAAAAGTCTATTGGGTTTTTCCATTTGATTTTGGATTATAGAAGAAAATAAGCTCTGTGGTAAACAAACGTTTATGATACTTACACGTTTTTTTTCAGCAAGATATTGCCATAAATGAGAAACATTTAGGAGATTTTTAAAGCCTAAATGCAATAGCCAGAAGTGAAAAGCTTATGTTAGGCTACAACAAACTGCACTGCAGTCTCGTCACCAACACTACGAGACTGTAAAGCCGTGTTCAGTATGATGACGTTATGTAGTTTCATTTAGCCACTTGTTAGCAACTGCCTTTTTTAAGACGCATAAAAACTTCAAAGTTCACAGTGGAGTATTTACTGCTGTATTTTATGTCATAGAACAAAACATGAAAGTGTCTTCAGCTTGTGTTAACCACAGACCTTATTCCAGGCTTCTAACTAACAACCCATTCAAAAGAACCTTTCCAGGAGGAAAGAAAAAAAACACACATTTGTAATTCATTTAATATATTTGTTTGATAATTTGGTATCAAACAAATCAGAATAAAGTCGTAATTTTACCAAAAAGAAAATTGTAATTTTACGAGAATTTTTTAAATAAAAATAAATAATTTAATAAAAAGAAAGTCATAATATTACAAGAATAATTGTAGTTTTATGAGAAAAAAGTTGGAATTTTACAAGAAAGGGGATATTATATTATGGAAATAAACATATTTTCAGCAACCATTGCCCCTGGTTGCCAAGGAGGCTGCCTGTGCTCTTGCCTGTTTTATAGTTTATAATATAATATCCCCTTTCTTGTACAAATATGACTTTACTCTCCTACAACTATGACTTTTTTTCCTATAAAATTTTGAAAATTGTTCTCTCGCAATATTATGAGTTTATTCTCATATTTTTGAAATATTAAATCTTTTTCATATAATATCACAACTTTATTTTCAAAATGATGTACTTTTTTCTCAAAATATTACAGCATTATTATTATGACTTTATTCTCTAAATCTAACTTGTTTTTTTTCTTAAACATGGCCCTCATCCTCCGTCATGGTTGCACACAGCAGCGATAACCTGTCAGTTGATTTAGTAAATATAAGATGAATATTGACACTTGGATCTTTGGGGGGTTTAGTTATTATGAGGTGCTGATAGAGGTCATAATCTTAAAAGTGAAACCATTTCTTGAATGTATGACGCTGTTAGGGGCTAATGACCGGCTTATTGTGTTGTTGTTGTCTATAAATATCGTATGAAAGCATCAAAGGCTGATATATCACCACAATGACGTATTGTGTCTTAAATATGGTGATATTTACATTTAAAGCACCCGCCTCGCTTGAATTAGTAGCATTGCGGCTATTTAAATTAGCTGAGGACATAGCTGCATATTTCAGGACACAGTTCGCCGATGTACACGCATGTCCAGCCATCACTTGTCTTAATTGTGGGTCTTTATGTCCAGCTGTGAGGGACAGGACATGGAGTACAGACGCTGCAGCCTTCAGCTGGGACTGGGCAGGGAGGTCATGGTGGAAAAAGCACTGCAGGCCAGCTGTCAGGAGGACACGGAGCTTACCTTAGCATGGACTGTCCCCATGGTCTCTATCCGCTCCTGGAAGCGTCTTCAGCCGGGGTAAGCTGCTCGGTGCACGGGACAAATGGAATAAATGACAGCGGCTACTTTCTCCAGCACATATCCCCCTTCAAGGGAGACGCCATGACAGTTGGTGAGATCTCGTGATGCGTTCAAGTACTCCTCGTAATATGATCTCGACTGCCTTTCATCCCATTTTGTTGTTTAAAAATCAGTATGTATTTTTATAAAAATGTTGTTTTTTTCTGAAAAAAATAAATATAACTTTTTGCAAAAAATGTGTAAAGGCTTCTACATATAGTTTAAAGCACGTGTTACAGGTTAAGTCTGGCTAGAAACTGTGAAATAATAATTATTATAATAATAATAATTTAAAGGCTAACTTTTTTTGTCCCAAAAGGAACAGTTGTTTAACTATTTGAAACTTTAGCAAACTGGCTTGATTCCGATCAAAAGCACAGGAAGAAAGCAACGAGCAACAAAAGAAGACATGATCCCCAAATCAGCAAGACTTTAGGGAAAAGCACAAGAAAATGACCTTAAAAACAGTTAAAAAAAAAAAAAAAACAACTAGAAAATGACCTTGAAAAGTTTTTAGGATTTTACATCATTCAAAAGTTTTAAGCACTTTTCTTTTCTTTTTTTTTAAATTTTTTTTTTTTTTTTACTTTCACTATTTTTTGTGCTAATTTTCAGGTAATTTTCTTGAAACAAATTCTTGCTCAGTTTTTTGGGGGTCGAAACCATATTAGCCTATTTGAAGAATAGGCTACTTTTTAGGTTTTTAGGTTTTTGTATTTGTGGAGGGTGTTTTATATATATAGATTACACAGTAACACACGGACTGTCGATCCGTTTACACAATATTGACGCAAATCTGTCTGCAAATAAAATCTACAAGCACCTTGTCCTCCTGTGGACGGGCCCCGCTGCTATACTGCCTGGCCGGGGACAAAGTCAGCAGCCACAGCTGCACCCACCTACAGTGGTTCAGTATACGGACAGTTAGGTGTTACAACTTAACAAATGTGGCATCAGACTAGGGACACAAAAGCTGCCGACTAGAGAGTAAAAATTACCAATTGCCAAATGCCATGCTCTTAAAGGCATCACACCGTCCCTCCTCTGTGATTGGATAGAAATGAGGATGCATTAGTGGGCGTGACCGCACCGAAATCACACGGAAGAAGCTTCTCCACAAGATGGCGGTGTTTTGTCTTCTTTTCACCGACTTCACTTCAAACTCAGCAGAAACGGACAAACTGCTCGAAAACGGCACTTCAGTTTTAAACTGAGGAAATGTAAAAACTGTAAAAACTTCTCAAAATGGCATCAATAAAACTGTTTCTTAGCTAGGCTATAGGATAAATTCAATCGAATATGGGAATTAGGAGACAATAGACCCCTGGTCACAGAAGGTCTTTGCAAAGGGCCCCATCACCGCTCCTTTACATCTCTTGGTGGTTGTGGTTGTGTCTTTTTGAGATCATTTTCTGTTTGTCTGAGGTATATTTCTGTCTCCTTGTGATTCTCCTGCATCTCTCTGTCATCTTTTTGTGTCTGAAGTCTTTTCGTGTGCATTGAGTTATATTTATGAGTTTGTTAGTGATTTAGTATATCTTTGTGGTCATTTTGTGTCTCTTTGTAGCTCTTTTACATCTCTTTATAGTTATTTGTACCTCTTTGAAGTCATTTTGTGTTTCTTTGAGTTATATTTGTGGAGTTATTTTTGGTTGTTTTATGTCTCTTTGTAGTTCCTTTGTATGTCTTTGTTGTCATTTTGTGTCTCTGTCTGTTCTTTGCATCACTTTGTGGTTGTTTGTGTCTATTTAAGATTTGATTTAAGACTCGTTGTAGATCTTTTGCATCTCTTAATAGAGATGTCGTGTCCTTTTGTAGTTCCTTTGCATGTCTGTAGTCATTTTTTGTGTCTCTGGAGTCTTTTGTTTCCCTTTGCGCTATATTTGTGACTCTTTTTTAAGTTTTGTATATCTTTGTAGCCATTTCATGACTCTTTTTTAGATCTTTTGCATCTCTTTATAGAAATAGTGTGTCTCTTTGTAGTCCTTTTCATCTCTTTGAAGTTTTGCCTTTTTGAAGTAATTTTGTGTCTGTTTGAGGTTTATTTGTATTCTTTTTTGCTATATTGTGTCCTTTTGTAGTTCCTTTGTATGTCTGTAGTAGTTTTTTTGTCTCTGAAGTCTTTTTGTTTCCCTTTGAGTTATATTTGTGTCTTATTACTGGTTTTGTATCTCTTTGTAGTCGTTTTGTGTCTCTTTGAGGTATGTGTCTTTTTTGTTATTTCTTGTCTCCTTGTATTTCCTTTGCATCTCTTTAAAATCTTTTTTGTGCTCTGTGTTTTCTGTCTCTTTGTAATGATTTGGTGTCTCTTTGTACTCATTTGCCTCTTTGACACCTTGAGGTATATTATGTATTGTATTGTGTCTCTTTGTAGTTCCTTTGTACATCATTGTAGTCGTTTTGTGTCTTTTTGTATTTCCTTTGCATCTATTTGTGGTTGGTTGTGTCTATCTGAGATCATTTTCTGTCTCTTTGAGGTATATTATAGTCTCTTTATGATTCCCCTGCATCTCCTTCTGTGTCCTTGAAGTCTTTTTGTTGCATGTAGAGTTATATGTGTGGCTTTTTTGTGGTTTTGTTTATCATTGTTGTCATTTTTATGGCTTACACTTTGGGCCCCTGGGCCTGTCCCTAGTAGACTCTTCTATATGTGACCTACTGGTGACATGTGCCCCCTAAACACTTTCCTCCAATCTATTTAGTCCTAGTACTGCCCTGTCTGAGGTTTTCTTGTATTATCTGAGGTTGTGCACCCAAACAGTGGTAGTAATCCAGTCCTGAGCCTTGATTTCAATCCACTAGATATCAGTATTTCTCAGTCCTTTAAAGTTTCTCATTTTTTTTCCAGTCTATAATAATTCAGAAAGTGTTGGAAAAGTTACCAACTTTTAGTCTTCATAGATGCATAATCTGTGCTTCCTATATTGCCTTCATACAATGATTCAAAAACTATAGTTTCTGTGGGCAAAACAATGGGGGTTTACAGTTTTAGTTCCAAAATAAATGTGAAATAATAATAATAATAATAATAATAATAATGATAATAATAATAATAAAAACAATACAAGCCAGACAAAAGGCCAGGCAAGAATTAAGGTTAAGAGAAAGTATTGTAAAAATCAAGAGATATAAATATGAGAGAGTAAAAATTATACTCCAAAATAAAATAAAAGAAAATGACATGCAGTGCATCTGAATTAAAATTAAAGAGCTGCATATAAATATATAAATAAAAGTCCTGTAAATCAGTGTTTTATGTGTTCTGTTAATTGCTTGTGGGCCCCTGGAACAGACAGTGGATGGCGAGGATGCAGGTTTTTGTTGTAACATTTTGAGGGGATGGGACATATTGAGCTTCATTTCTGGCAGATTTTTATGCGCTAATTTGTGCCATTTTCTGCATCAGTTTGAGGTGGAAATCTTGCTGCTTCAAACTTCTTTTCCTTGCAACCATTACTTTTTGAGGCTGCATACTGCTTCGTTTCATATTTTTATTGGCAGGGACTAATGCACGGAGGGGGATGTGCGCAAAGATGGGGAGTGAGGGGTTGGTTTTGTTTGCAAGTTGATATTTCTAAGTAATTACAGTCACAACTAAATCAAAGTTGGCTAAATAAATTAGCTGCGTGATTCAACTTTGTATTAAAACACAGTGGTAGCTCTCTGAGGCCCCTCTCACCGTTTAAAGGTGCAAAATCGTTCAGTCCCATCGGTGGATGAAGTATCTGAAAGGAAAAATTAGAGTACAGATATTTTACCAGCAAATGGCTAAAGTTAAAGTCACCCATTACAATATTATTTGAGTAAAAGTCTTGACCTTTAAAAACCTAGAAAAAAATAGCTTGATTTCTTTAAAAAATATAGGAAGAAGACAATAAGTAAGAAAATAGTGCGAGAACACTACATGAAAATTGACAACAAAACAGTAAAAGAAAAAGGAAAAAGTACAGTTAAAATAAACACCTGGAAAAATTATTCACAAAATTATATTAAATTTGTAAAATAATTTTACATATAGATCTATGATAGTTGAAAATATGCTTCATTTTCAACAGCTTTTTCAAAAATAATTTTCTAAATATAATTTCATGTAATTTGATGGCTATTTCTTGCCATGTTGTTTACTGTCCTTTTCCTCATGTTTTTGAAAAAAAAAATCAAACCAGTTTGCTCTGCATTCAAAGGTTGAAATACTTGTGAAAGAAGTCTAAATGTGATTTTTAATCCTGGTTGAAAAAGGTTAATGTATCTGATATTTACCATACTTAATACTTTGTCAAATGGGATTAGGTATCAAAAGTAAAACTATAAGTAAATACTGCTTTTGAAAAAAAAAAAAAACAAGCGGTCAGAATTCAGAGGATTATGAAGTCTGTTTCTTCTTCACGCATAAACCACCTTAAACATGGAGCGCAGATTACTCTTTAAAAAAAACCAAGATATTTTTGGGGTGTTTTGCCTTAAATTTATATGACAGCACAAGTGTGAAAGTGGGATAGAGGGGGGGTGACAAGCAGCGAAGGGCTGAGGCTGGAATCAAACCCGTGGCCACTGCAGTGAGGACACAGCCTCTACATATGGGGCACCCGCTCTGTCCACTGATCCACCAGGCAGTCAGTCCTCTTCACAACTTGAAGGACTTAATCCTCTTAAACGAAGTAGCAAAAACATTGAGGGACATAGAAATAAATAAATACTGAAGTAAAATACTTTTATTCCAATCCATAAAAATGTATGACAGAGATATAACAACTCAAGTACAGATGCTCACAAGAAATTTATTATTGTAACAAAGAATTATTACTTAGTCACAAAACAGCACCATTTAGTCCACTGCTGCACTAGGATTTGTCTGAGCAAGCGAAGTGCAGCTAAGCGTCTGCTGTTGACGTTCCAGGATGCTGCTACCATGATGTCAACAAATGCACATGGTGGTCTACGGGTATGTTCAGACAGCAAAAGCACATGGCAACCAACGCCAGGATAACAACAAACACACATGCTGTCACAGATGGTTAGAATTAGGAGATGAAGGCACATGGTAAGGTTTTGGGGAAAAAAACACATTTCTATGGGAAGCGAACACTGGACTCCACCATGAAAGTCGGGGGTTTGTTGGATCTATCCCCCACCCCTTCCACCTGCCTATAGGTGGCTTTATGCTTCTTATATTATGTTCTCACCAGCTGTGTTTCAGCCTGACGCCACCCAGCAACGTATCATGCAGACACAACAGATTCTGTCCCACTGCATTCTCAAGTGACAGCAACCATCCAAGCATCACGTGGATATGGTAGGTGCCATCCGGCAACACCGTAACCAGTTGTAACCAACTGGCTGTGTTCTGGCTGTGTTTTTTCTGGCCATGTTCTCGCCTTATGCTGTTGAGACTCTGCGTGCCACGTGGATGCAAAAGGTGCCTGTTTTGGGCCATTTACACAGCAACGGTTTTTGCATGAAACACTGAACTTTTGTCGCAGTTTGGCCTTTCATTCATAAAACTATGGCGTTTTCGAGGCCTGGAAGTGAAAACTTTTAAAACTGGGTTCCAGGGAGTGATCTTTTGAAAATGCCACCTCTTCTGTTTCTGTGTGAACTGGCAATGTGCAGATCGTGTGAGAACGATGATATCAGGGCTGCACATCGTGTATGGGCGTGGTGTTTCTTTTGTGGTGTGTTATTACAAAGTTACACCGCCAACTACTGGCTTGGCATGCACAATGCAGCGTTTTGGGTTGTTTTTGTGGATCTGAGTACAAGTTGTTCTCATAATGTTATCATATGGATGCAGAAGGTAAAAGAAAGACTTCAATTTTTATTAAGGCTGTTCTGTCTAATCGTGGCCTAAGTGTTCAGATCTTATGCCAAAAGCACAGCAAAAGTAGCCGTTTGTGACGCCTTTGGAATGAAAATGGGCTGGCATAGGACCCAGCATTTGGTGCTATGGCGGAGTACAGTGGAGTATTTAAAATGAGAACAAGTCAGTAAAAATCAACTTCCTTCCTTTCTTACTCATCTGTTCACCGCTTGGACTTAACTTTGGACGTTTTGTGACAGAAACCATCACTTTAAAGCTTCTTCTGTGTTCGTTTTAACAGGAATAATAGTTTTTGTTATTTTTGTGTTAAATTATTTAAGATTTAATTTTCATCTGGGGTTTTTTGGGTTTGGGGAACCTCCAGTATCTCTATCATGACAGTGCTCTCTCGCGCGCTCTCTGTCTCTCTCTCTCCCCTCTGCCGGTACAAACAAGCCAATCAGAGGGCTCCGGTTGCCTCCGCGCTCTCCTGCCGTCCCCCCTCTCTCCCCCTCCCCTCCCCACCCCCAACACTTCTCTCTCTCTCTCTCTCTCTCTCTCTCTCTCTCTCTCTCTCTCTCCCTCCGCCGCTGCCAGTCCACCAGAAGCGGTCCTCCTCCTCCTCCGCTCGTATCAGACACACACACACACACACACGCACACACACACACACACACACACACACACACACACGCACACACACAAACACACACACACACACACAAACACACGTACACTCACACATACACGCACACACAGTCCAAACCCCCAGAAAAGCCCTGCTGAATCCTCACACCGTCTGTCAGCATGGGGAGCGCTTGTTTTTCCCGGGACGTTTGTTTGTTTATCCTCCTCATAAATACTTGCAGGGTGATGGGGAATGTCGGACTCGCAGGTAAGAGCTCCCCTTTCCTCCTCTGTCTCGCTTTCATTGTCAAGCATGAAATGCACTTTTTTTGGTGGCTTCAGTGTTGCCGGCTTAACGGGAGAAATAATGGAAACATGAGTGAAAAACTCCATAGCAATGAGATTTTCAAAGGAATCAAAAGGCACAAGTTGGCAACTTTAAACTTGCAATTTGGTAACACTGCAAACTCATATAATATCTCGGTGGCGTTTTTATTCACTGATATTTTAGGAGCTTCCTAATCATGCAAAAGACACCCCAAACTCACATTTACGCACATTAAAAAAAATAAAATCCACTTTTGACGTTGAATGTGGGTATATTGTAAATCATGCTGAATTTATCAAATGTGAAAGTCTTGGTAGAAACTCCGTTTAACAGCACAGTGTTTCCCGAGAGCCATGTGAGATGCGCAAAAGGATTTCCAGTCAGTTACGCAGCGCCCCAGACTTCACTGGAACTTGTGTTTCCTGCGCGCAAAGGTTAATTTCAATCGGAAACCGCAGCTTGCTCTCCGGGTTAAGCGCTCATTTGCTGTGATTTGGAGTGAGAAGGCTGCCTGTTTTTAATTTTGGACCGCGACGAAATGGTACAAATGATTTACTGGAGGTGGTTTTTAGAGGCTAAGCCGCTAGACAGCATCTCGTCTCCGGGTTCGGTGGCCTGTCCGGAGCTGGAGGAGGGAGGTGGAGTGTGTGTGTGTGTGTGTGTGTGTGTGTGTTTGTGTGTGTAAATGTAAGGGTGAGGGGGGTGGTGGTGGTGGCAGGAGGGCTGTCCAAGTCCCTGGAGGAGCAGGCAGGCAAGAGGCCCAATATCGACCGTGCAGCAGCAGCACATTGTTCAGCCTCCCAGAATGCGTTAGGAGTCAATATTGAGACAGAGAGCCACCATGCAGGAAGAGCTTTGTCAAAATCAGGGTTACACAGCACAGAGGAGGATCCACCGTCAAACAGTGCAGCAGCATTTCACCACCAAAAATCCTAGAAAAGACTTGTTGCTGCTCTCTCCCTCTCTCTGTCTCCACTTCA
This sequence comes from Plectropomus leopardus, assembly GCF_008729295.1. Lineage (NCBI taxonomy): Eukaryota > Metazoa > Chordata > Actinopteri > Perciformes > Serranidae > Plectropomus > Plectropomus leopardus. The sequence continues at coordinate 23,765,052 of NC_056484.1, read as the reverse complement.
GCTCCAGCAAAACACTCACTAACTTTTTTTAAACAGGAAAAATATTTATTGTAAATTCCGTTTTATCGTTTATTTATTGCCTTTATACAGCTGAGCTGGGCAGAGGGCCAGGCAGAGAGCAGGGGCTGAACCACAGGCAGCTTCCAGCCGGGTTGCCTAACATACACACAGGCTATTTATACTCTGATGGAAGCAGAGGAGGAGCAGAGAAGCTCTGTGGTGATGCAAAGATCTGCTCCATGATAGATATGTCAGGGGAAAGCCAAAACATGTCTGGGTCCCCCTCCCTGTGTGTGTGTGTGTGTGTGTGTGTGTGTGTGTGTAATGACTTGGCCCCTTGCCCTGGGATCCAGGCCCAGGTGTGACTGGCTCCTCTATCAATAACCTGATCAATTAGGAAGCCGTTAAAGCTCCTCTGCATGTTGTCTGGGGAAGGACCTTGACTTCTGAGCACTCTCTCAGTGTCAAACTAAAACAGTTTGTCTGACACCTTTGGCAACTTGGGTTCTGATTGGTTTAAAAATGTATAAAGTGTGCCACAAATAAGTCAACATTGCTCCATGTTCTAATTAGCCACTGTAACATTAACACTAATCATTTTCAGCAAGTTGACACTTCCACATTGTTGAACCAAGCAGGGAACATCCATGAGAAACTAATTTTGTTACCAAAGATAATTTTGTTCGTTTACGAAAAGTATGCAGTGGTCAACAAAAAATAAACTGCAGTATGCAAAACGTGTAGGTCGAGAAATTACAGAAGCAAGAACTTCCAACAAACTCTTCTTCAAGAATTAAAATGTTAAAATATTAGAGATACAAGTGTGCAATAAGACATGTCTGCTTTGTATTTACAGTTAACAAATTAATAAATCAAACAACACACTTGGAAAAGCTCAGACTGTGTCTCGCAGGATTTTAGCTTGTGATGTTGATCCATTTTCTGGCTCAGACACTCAGAGTTAATTTGCCACATTTGTTTACCCTGCCAGCATCATGCGACACTGACATTAACTTCACCTATGTATCGATCTATTTCACTTCACACAAGCTTCAGTAGGCAGGTTTCCATTGACTGTCCTCAAATTGTGCAAACTGAAATTACGAATATAAAATACACCTAAAGGAACATGCCAATTTTGAAAAAACTCCCCTGTATTGTAAAAAAGGTTTAAGGCTTACCTGAGGTGGTATTTCAGGTGACTGGAAAAAGCCATATTTTGCAAAACTGCAGTGAAAACACTTTTTTTTGGCTTTTGTAGGTCACATGATGCTATGGCTATGTGCTTGTCAGTAGGAACTGGCTCCCCCGGGCATGAAGCAGCAGGACCTAATTAGGCGTTATTGCATCAAATAATGTTTCAAAAGTTGCGCAGATCATCTGGAAGTTTTGAATCTACAATTCCTCAGTGAAACTGCAGACTATCAGCTCCCAGGCAAGCCCCTCATGCGTGGGTGCTCCCACATATAAGGGTCTTATCTTCCCATTTTGGCTCCATAACACACCCACGCGGCCTTGGACTGGAAATAATGACGGCTAGTGTGGTGGCAGCAATAGAAATAAAGCTGCTAATGTTTTAATCATCCATCACCATACTTCTTGGAATGTTATCAGAGGAGAAGTTGCAGAACATCACTCAATGGAAACACAGTTATCTTGCTATTGTGTTTTATCGACTTTTCAAAAATATTGCTTATGTTTTGCCGTAATGGAAACCCACATTGTCATATTCTCATAATAATGTTCTGCAAGAGCAACATAAAGCTAGGGAATCTTCTGTGGCTTTCACAGGTTCAGTGAGCTCCTCCAGAACTAAAGACTAGCCAGGCTTCACATCTAAGGTTCCAGTTATCTGATTATGTTTGTCTTATTTGTCATGAAAAGTTGAATCACATAGTTACATACATTTGCCATTGGTTTTTGTGGCGTTCTCCTATGTAAATGCTCCACAAATGATTAGTCTAGCTCTGTCGACAAAGTTCTGGCTCCATCCCAGAGATGTACCAAACCTACTTTTCACATCTCAGCTCAGATGTATACCTCAGTGCTCAGAGCTCCCTTGAATCATTTTAATGTAAGCTAACATGCAGCCAAGGATTGTTGTGGCACTTAAATGGAGTAGCATGTCATGTCTTTAGTCATACCCAATATTAACGATATACAGGCCTAACTGGGTATTTACTTTTAATGTTTGTGCAGATGCAGACGAGTGTGCAGAGGGCTCAGACGACTGCCACATCGATGCCCTCTGTCAGAACACGCCTAAGTCCTACAACTGCATCTGCAAGCCGGGCTACAAGGGTGATGGCAAACAGTGCGAAGGTGAGTGGCCTTTCTACCTCAATATACTTGCTGTTCATCCCTTCTCCTTGTCTTTGCTTTCTGGACGGATGATCTCTTTGTACTTAAAATGGAACTTGACTGATCATACAATGCGGGCTGAAATTTAATCAGTCGTACTGTGGGCTGAGAAGAGATGATGATGCTGCAACTACACGACCCTCCAGGCCTTAGTTTGCTCCAAAGAAGTGCTTGCAGGATTGTCAAACACCTTCTGAACAATTTAAGCAAAGTGATGTGGGTATATATTGAAAAATGTTTCTGCAGCTACCTGAATCTGCATTGCAGCATTTTTGTCCAATGCCTACCTTCAGAGGCTTTACAGAAAGTAATACGTCTATTGTTCAGAGAGGCAGAAAATAAGGAGGTGCATAAGGTGGTTGAACAGAAGACTACTGTAGTTAATGGTTAATTACTTTCTAATAGTATCAGTGGTTTATTTGAGGTATTTCACTGCTGGAAAGAGGGTCTTTTCATAAAATTGGACTTTCTATGCAATAGAAAGATCCAAATACTTTTGAAATTGGCTCTACGTGACCAGAAAAAAAAGGACTTTAACATTCACGTTTGCTTAAGAGGTAGAAAATCTAGAGCTACCAGAGTGTACTGTGCTGCAACTGACCAATAAATGCTCCAGTGGGTGGTTGAGGTAATGCGAACAAATCCATTTGACACAATGGCGGCCGGCTTGCAAAAAACAATCTCATATTACAGTTAAATAGGCAACTCAGTAACACAATCTTTATTTATATTTGATCAGCACTGCTTAGTTTTACCATTTAAACAGAATTTGGTCTGAGTTTGAGAGGGTGGTTCAGGTCTGTCTCTTGATTCGCCTCTATATTTTTTGTGTTCCTGGTGGCAGCATGGGTGGCAGGTGGAAGTACAGCTTGAACTTTGAGATAGCTGGCCAAAAAAGTTAGCCCAAGAGCCAGCAAAACTTAGGGGAATAACACATTTTATGCCATCTGGTGAAGAAACAGAAAGATCTACGCACTTGTTAGGCTCTTTTCCCACCACACAAGAACCCCACTAACTCCCACTAACATCTGGCTTTTTAATGAAGTGGGAAGGTCATGATCAACATTGACACATGCTTCAAATGACTGTCTAGACACGGGTATTTTACCAATGTTTGGCTTCAACTGACTTCTAAGGGAATACAACTCCTTGGTGAATGTGCTAACTTCAGACCCTTAACCTGCAAGATGCAATGACGCACCACCACTAAATACCGCCCGTCTCCATCCAAGCAGCGCTCAAACATCGATCTTAGCTTAAATTCTGCTTAACCATTTGGAAGAGCTCATTTTGAATCACTGTATCCTTAAAAAACGTGTTGAACTTAATGCAACCTGATGGAGCCATCTGTAACATTTAGTTTAGGTATGTTATGCTAAAACAAATCCACTAGACTGCCTTTTTAGTTTGCCTCCTTTAGGAAGTTAGTAACAACTTTTTTTTTTTTTTTTTTTACATTTTTTTTCTCTGTGTTTTACCATTACAATGAATGGCCATCTCAACCATTTGGTAGATGGCTACATTTAAAAAAACTATGAGGACTGTGGAAAAAAATTAAGTAAATAAAATAAACATTGTTTTTTGTTATTATGGCTCAAAGGGGAAAATGGAAAAAAAAAATTGCATCACTTTTTTCTTAGTGAGGACATACATTTCTTAATGAGAACATAAAGGGTTAATTAGTCTGCACTGAGTTTCAGAGAGAGCCTGAATCAGTAAAAGATATCTAAGGAGAAGTAACCAACTTAAAGTTTTCACACACTGCTGCCCTTGCTGCTCTCTGCTGTTGAATAACCTGTAATACAGCCCATCTGTGATGTTGAACGTGACACAACAAAAAAAAAAAAAAAGAAAAAAAAAAGAAAAAAGAAAACCCACACACTGAGGCATACTCATCTGCTGCAGAGCTGTGTACACAGCTCTGCTCTACTTGTAATGGAAAGGAATTCATAGCTTATCACAGGCTGGTTTACCCGTGTTTAAAAACCTGCGTACACACAGTAATATTGGTGAAAAAGGCCATATTTTACAAGAAAAGAGCAGGGAACAAATCATAGAGATGAATTAACTTGACGACAGGTCAAAATGATGCTGTTGGGTTTGTGTGGTGTGTGTGCTCAATTCCGTAACACCACTGCACAACCACGAGTGGACTGAGTGTTTCCAGCAGCTCTTCCACAGTGAGCCATCTTCTCTCTAGCTGAGGATTTCATTTCTGGAGTCGCATTGCCTCGCTCAAAGTTTTATTTGTATCTATAATTTAAGTTTTTAAACTCTCTGAATCAGGACCTTCAGTATTTGGAAGATGAAGCATTTAGTTGGCTAAAGCTGCTATTTCAGGATCACATACATATTTAATCAACATTTAGGTAATATAGTTATGGATATAAGACTCAGTATCAGCAGATGTTTGATATGAAGTGGTTTTAAGATAGAGGCCTATAAAACTTTATTTGGGCAACTCTAGTTGCAACAGGCAGAGTTTCCTCTCAGAGAGAAATAAATGTGAGCTGGAAGTGAAATGTAATGTAATTTTTTCTATAATTTGTGCCCTTTTTCCACCAAAATGTGTGCATATATTGGATTATTTGAATTGGATTTAAAAACAGGTAATATACCACTTTCCCAACCAGAGTCACACATGAGTCTCTTCAGTAGACAAGTGTTACTTTCATTTTTTTTTTTTTTTTATTCCTGGTAAATTATGTTCTGTGTCACTGATATGCCAGAAGTTAGTAGTAAACAAAGTTGGTAAATAGCAGAAAGCAGCATGGAGGTCAGTGAAAATGTTACAGTGGATACCTCTTTTTTAAACACCTGTTACTTAAGTCAAAACAGAGTTTGAAGAGACTATTTGGAGATGGACAGTATTTGTGGTAAAAAAGGGGTGAAAATTAACACGTCCACCCGGATGTCATTTTACCATTTCTGCCAATTGGAGCTGGGGTTGATAAATGTGTCTGGCTGCTGTAAAGTCATTTGTCTGAGACTGCTGACTGACTCCTTTCTCATTAAGTACAAAAGTCAGATCTTGCCAGCTGGTGGTTATTTTTTACTATTAGGAGAGTCTTTTAACCTGTGATAGGCAAGGCAGCTTTATTTTTAAAGCTTTATTTTTACAACAGTGTGCTTTATAAATAATATAAAATAAAAACCATCATTAAAATAGCAAAAGTGCAGACAAGAAGTGCAAAGATAAAAACATTATTTAAAATTATATCAAATCCAGTTTAAAGATAGGTTTGCATTCATTAGAATCTGGCCCACAAAAAAACACAATAAACTGTGCTCCAGAAAAGGATAAGCACTCAATGAGGATCCTAGGGTCACTGATCAGCAATTATGACTTAAATATGAATGCCAGAGAGAGGTCAGAGAGAGTTAGAGAGCAGTGAAGACTAACACATCTTTGGGGTCATCAGGTAGGAATCTCCTTTCATCAGTGTTTCACCTAGTTGGTCCCACAACACCTCCAGGAGGCTAGGCAGTGAACTCTGGCGTCCCAAAGCCACTCCCCTAGTGCTAGCCCTCACTGCTCCTAAGCAGTCCAGACAGCCCTGCCACCTTCAACAGACCCAGGCTCCGTTTATGCAAGCTCCAGGTAGTGGCGGTAAATCTTATCTATCCTAAATAACCTCACACTTCCTGAATTTTCTCCTGAGAGTACTGATTGGTGGATCTCTCCACTTGATCTTAAGGAGTTGTCCGTTCAGTGGGTCTCCCTGCTGGTCCCCAACTATCATTGAGAGCCACTAATGTGGCTCTCCTCCATACTCCACAGGTCCCTCCAGCTAAGCTTCCTCCTCTCTACACTTTCCCAATTCAACCACTGACCCTGCTTAGCCTGAGCCACTGCCTTAGCACCCCTTATAGTCTCCTCCTGCCTACTCACCTGTTCCACTACCAGTTTTCTTCTGTCCTTGGGGCCTACTGTATTCTACACCAGTTTGCCTGGCCCAAGCCTCCCCGGCCAAACTGAACATTACCTACTATCTCTGCATGCCTAAGAGCAGCCTCTGCGTCCTGAACTGCCATTCTTGGGTTTCTTTTTTCTCCCTCTATTACATCCTTACTCCCGGCGAACTACAACTCTGCCCTAACCTTGGTGCACTTAAACTCATCTGTTAAGCTAGATACTGGCAGCTGAAGTATCCCTTTCCCATACAATGCCACACTACTTAGACACCAGGGAGCGCCTAACCACCTCCTAATATATGAGCTAACCACCCTTGCCATTCTCTCCACAACAGATACTGGGCCTTCATAGATTGACAGTGGCCACATTAACCTAGAAAATAACCCAAACTGCAAACACCTCAACTTCAACTTTCCTGGGAGTCCTGACTCATCTATTCTATCCAGTCCTTCAGCAACATCTTTTCTAAATTGCACAAACTGTTCAACATCATTCAAATCCACATTGTACCACCTACCTAGGCTCTTCACTGACCTTTCCCTACTTGTTGGACTTTCCTCATCATCTATGATAAACTTCCTATCATTTAATTTCCCTCTTCATAATGAGATACTTCTAGACTTACTTGGTTTGATTTTCATGCTGGCCCACTTGAGGTTCTTATTTACCTTCTCTAATAGCCTTTTGTACATGGCACCGTTCTAGTAACTATTGTCATGTCATTCATGTAAGCCCTAATTGGTGGAAGACACATCCCATTTTGACGTTTCTCTCCACCGACAGCCCACTTGGATGCCCTCATAATTACTTTCATCGCCATTGTAAATGCCAGTGGCGAAACTGTACATCCTGCCATAATACCTATCTCTAGCCTCTGCCAGTGTGTTGTGAAATCTGCTGTACTTATACATAATCTAATGTCCTGAAAATACGCTTTCACTAAGTTGACAACTATTCCTGGCACCCTAAAATACTCAAAAGCACTCCAAATAAGGCTATGTGGCACTGAACCAAATGCGTTAGCCAGATCCAAAAATACTACTTGCAGGACTTTTTTCTCCCTCTTGGCTGCCTGAATCTGGTGCCAGATCATGCTAGCATGCTCTAAGCACCCTGAAAAACCTGGTATCCCCACCTAAGTACCCAGCTAATCTCTGCACTACTACACTAAAGAAAATCTTCCCCTCTACATTCAGGAGAGAGATCATCCGGAACTGGCTAAGATCTGAGGACTCCTTCTCCTTAGGAATGAAGACACCCCTGCCCTTGGGATAATTTGTTTCTCCCAAAATATTTTTAGATGTTTCCACAAAAAACTTAAGGATGTCAGGTGCACTTTTATAAACCCGGTAGGGGACTCCATTAGGCCCTGGGGGCAATGAAGCCTTTGCACGCCTAACCACTTCCTGAACTTCTTTCCACCTAGGCAGCCTAACATCCAACTCCTGATATCAGGTGGAAGGCCTCCACTCCCATTCTCCTCTAAGTCTGAATAAGTCTTTCTCAAATATTCTTCAACCTCTAGCCTTGTTGCCCCCTCTTTTCCCGATTAAACAGATCTTTCACAAATTTAAAGGGGTCCCTAAAAAAAGCTGTCCTTGTATATTCTTTCTTTCTCCTCTTTTTCCTAAGATGCTCTGCCCTTCTAAGTGCTGCTATCCTGTCTCTCAACTCCTCTTGCAAAACACTGACTCCCTCCCTCTCTTTGTCTGTAGCCTTTTTCCGCTGTTTTCTTAACTGTCTCCTTTCCTTAACTAACTTCTCTATCTCTCTTTACCTTCTAGACTTGCCTACCTATACTCTTTCCCCTCTTTCTGTCGTGCACCCCAATCTCTCTGCACCATATGAGTAAATCGCCTCTCCCATCTTTTCTAACCTCTCGACCACATTTCCTCTAAGCCCACTTAAGATTACCCACAGGTTACTGTTAACCATCTCCTACCCTTTACTATAATTTGCCCTTGGCCATCTAACTCTAGCCTTCTGCTCCATTGTTCTCTCTTTGGCTGGCCTGCTGACCTCATTGTCAGCTACATCCCCGCTGACTCTTGGAGTATTTTTCCTATGTTGGCTGTAGCTTTTTGTGGTTGTAGAAAGGCTACTACACCTCACCACTGCCAGGGTGGGTTGCTAGCCCATGTCAGCACCTTTGGGTCTTTCCCTCCTGCCAGCTGTCTTTCCAAGTGGTCACATGGTCTTTCCCTTGTTGTCAGCTGACCTATTCACAGCAGTCACTAGCTATGCTAGCTTTGAATTCAACTACAACACAAGAAACTTGTGCTCCAGAAAAGGATAAGCACTCAATGAGGATCCTAGGGTCACTGATCAGCAATTATGACTTAAATATGAGTGCTAGAGAGAGGTCAGAGAGAGTCAGAGAGCAGTGAAGACTAACACATCTTTGGGGTCATCAGGTGGGAACCTCCTTTCATCAGTGTTTCACCTAGTTGGTCCCACAACACCTCATAGAGGTCATAACACGTCCATCACAGTCATTTAATGTCCCTGTTATATTCTGGCTGATTTTGTCCTCTGCTCAGAGGGTAAGGAGCTCTTGAATCTCATCATTTTTCCAGTTTATGGACATTTACGGCTGCTGTTCTTTTTTAAATTAGCCGCTATGCTAACAGCTGCTTTCTAAATCTCCCGCAGTGGTTCACACACATAAATACATCTTCAAAATGTCACACTCATGCCACCCATGGTCACGTCTTTCTGGCTTTATGTTTTACACAGACCTTGTTTTGGCATTGTTAGCTCAGAGGTGAGACCACTCTGTCCAGTGTATCTGCAATTGGACGTTACATACAGAGGGGTGAGGCGGCATAACGTTGTGACATTCCCACCTTGAGCAGGCAGTGTAAATGCAGCTCTTTAAACATCACTTCCTACACTTGACGTGGTGTCTGCAAAGCCTCTGCAACTGGCCCTTGGCTTCATGTCATTATTTTAAGTGGCCCCTTGGCAAAGCAAGTTGAGTATCCCTGCTTTAGACTATGTCCATACTAATACATTTTGGCTGATGTTATTTGTTTTGTTCTGCAAAGAGTCATGTAATAGTGGAGTGATGAATCACGGAAGGATACGTACAGATACCCTAATAGGAAGTTATGTGTTTTTAAAATAAATACGTATTAGTTTGGATGTAGCCTTAGGATCCGCTTTAATATTACATTACAAATTGCTCTGTGCACAAAATGCGCTTTTCTAAATCAAGCTTTAAATAATATTATCTATTTTTATTGAGTTATTTTTTAACCAAAATCAGTCCTAATGATTAATGTTAAATATTTACTAAATTTGAGAATTTTAACCCTTTAAATGCCAGGTTTTTGTCATGAAACCACTATGTTTTTAGATGAAAAAAGTGGTTTTCAATACTAAATTCAAAGTATAATTATTTTTTCCCGGGATATGTCAGTGATTAGCAGCAACATTGATTGTGACGGTGACCCTAGTTGAAATAGCATGTATTTTCTCCGAATGCCAAGTATGGAAACAATGATGTCATCAGGTGGAAAGTAATGACAAATTCAAATGCAAAAGCCCAAAATGACACAAATGTCAATTTGAATGCGTTTCATTAGAGCATTTTTTGACCTTAACAGTCTGAATGTAACAATTTAGTTTCAACAGTGTATTTTAGACTTATTGTAGGAGCTGAGCTGTAATTTCACAGGGTATACAAAAATACACAATCCTGCCAAAATGTAGTCCAGATGCATGAACACATCCAAAATGATCAAAAAAAGAAGAATGAAAAGCGTGTAAAATGTGCCAAACAGCCCCTAAGGGTTAAAGACAACTAGACTGAATGTAGGTACAAGAGCTCAGCCTCTGATGTAACGGCCAGTCAGACAGCTGTTTCACAACCCCCCCTCCCTCCCACAGGTTCTCCTAATTAACAGGGAGGAAGTGGACTGAGCGAGGGTGTTAGGGTTAGACGGGGGCAGCACCTGGCTGTGCGTTCACACCTCCACTCACTTCTGCCTCAAAGCACACCACAGCTGGAGCTCCACTCACTGCACAGATAGGCTCTCCCTCTCTCTCTCTTATGTGGAACTTACACACACACACACACACACACACACACACACACACACACACACACACACACACACACACACACACACACACACACACACACATACACACAGTGTAATCCTCTAATCTTTTCCCATGTACCATGCGCTCCAGTGCTCAGATTGCCCTCACATAAATGCCACAGTCCTTCTGCATTTTTTGAAACCTTGATAATTTACTACAACTCGGGACGCATTTTTCAAATTTGTCTGTGGATTGTGAACCCCCGAAAGAAGCTAGAGGAACAGAGGCTGACACAGATGGGACGTCATATAGAACCTTTTCCTACCATTACAGCAGTTTCAACCCTCTGAAGCCTGCATCCACATCAGTTTTTCACATAAATTTAAAAATATTGAAACCAGAGTAAATTGGTTTGATTTCTGTCAAAAACATGGTAAAAAGAAATTGGAGGAAAATAGTTAAAGGTAACAAAAATATGAGTTTAAAAAGGGGAGAAATGGAATATTATTTTTTTTGAAAATGAGGGAAAACATGTAAAAAAACCTTATTTATAAATTTATTATCAAATTTTAAAGGGAGATCTGAATAAATTCCTTGCTAATTTTGGAGTCATTTCTTGTTCTTGTATGTCTTATTTCTTTTTTGTAAAAGAAAGAAATCAAGCCAATTTGCTTTTAAAGAATTAAAGCATTAACACAAATTATAGCACATATTTTTCTCCCTTTTTCTACCGTCTGCATGCCCTTTACTCTCACAATGACATGGTTTTTGTTTGAAATGTTCCTTTACATGTGAATGATTATTGATTGTAGAATTACACAGCTATGTTGTCTTTGCTGCTTGCCATAAAGTATCAGATTTATCACAGTGGACAGTCTTACACACACACACACACACACGCACACGCACACGCACACGCACACGCACACGCACACACGCACACACACACACACACACACACACACACACACACACAGTCTGTAGGAGGCGTCCAGCTCCTCTGTCCTCTGAGAGGAGACAGCAACGGGTTCAGGCTTTTCAGGAACATGATCTTCCCCCCATAAAGCTGCTGTCTGAGCAGACCTGTCCTGCCAGCCACTTTTTATTACATCACTTCACCTAGGCCATCATTCAAATCTGTGTGTAAGTGTGTGAATGTGTGTGTGTGAGTGTGTGTCTGTGGAGGCTTTACTCTGCTTCGATTGAGCTTAAATGTCAACTGCGTTTTATTACATCACTGTTCTATATCCAGCATTTGAGTGCTACTGCATGAATGTATGCGTGTGCATGTGTGTGTGTGTTAAACATGCTTTACAACATGCTCTGCCTCCTGACTGTATGCTGAGCTCTATCAAACTCCCCTCAGTGATGAGGCAACAGCTCATGACAGGGACGTCAAATGAAGACAGATGGTGGATGGGAATTGACCCCTGACCCCGGTGATTAGATATGGCCACTGTAATTGGCCGGCTGTGTTTTCCATCAACAGGCATTATGGGCCACTTTGCCAGCCAGCGCCATTAGAGGCTCTGCTATTCCTGGAAGCACCTGGAAGCAGCTCTCGGCCATCTCTCAGGTCTTCTCTGCATCTTTATCATCAGCAGTCATTCCATATCAGCGAATACTGGCTGACTTTTCTGTTCAAATACTTAATATCATCGGATGCAGTGAGCTATTTTTATTGTGAAGCAAGAATGTTCGAACATCTAGGCCTCACTGTGTGGTTTCCGTAATCACAGTTTTAAACTAGGCAGGGGTTTAACAGAGGTTCCAGCAGGAAGATCAATATCTGTAATCCAAGATCAGCGGTTGATGAATCCAGAAGCTTGTCAAAAAGCAGAGAACTGTTATTGCTGTTTGTCTGACAGGGTGTTCCTCCCAATTGCACTATGTTGCTGGTGGAAAGAGCCACAGCAATATGGTCATAGTCAATGGTAACAAAACTGAGAAGGAACAGCTGATTGAAAATAATGAGCTGGGTGATCTGTCCCCCTATCAGCCAGAAAACACAATTATCATAGTTGAACCTGTCAGTTCAACACTAGGATTCAAATTGGCTGATGTCTGCTGAATTGTCCAACACATTCTCCCTCCATGTCATCACATGTTGCCACTCTGCAGTGGACTTCCATGTCTACGCATTAATTAATAATGAATACTGATGAAAGATGGCGTTTTGCTGGTTTTGGTTTGTGTTGCTTAAGTAAGCAAACTCCAAGGCCTTCCAAACATTTCATGCCAACGACATCTTGGCATAGGAAAACAACTTTCAGTCGTATAGGAATCCAACCACTACATCTGCATAACGCCATGTACACGTTACATGAAATTCAAACTTCATGAGACAGTGAAAACAGAGCTGGAGTGGCATCAGTCCTTTGTCCCATTTCCAGAAGATGTTGCATTGGCAAAAGTTGATCAGTGATGAAGTTTTTTTGTCCAGACAATCATGCATTTTTTTGCATGTGAACTTTACATTCAGACTCCCACTCTGTCAGTGCAGTGGTCTCCTTGAAAAAAAATTGGAAACTGTATATTTGGTCTAATGCCTGTCTGAACAAGGCTTTAATGCAAGCCTGGGTCACTCCAGCTGTGCAGCTGCATCCATCTGCATACTTAGCATCAAAGGACTTAGACCAGGGTAAGGGGCTGAAAGACATGATCAAGATCAAAAAGGTTTATGTGTGTAAAAACATAATAGACAATATAATCTTGTGACTTACTAAATTTGAAATTGGTGTAATACACTTTTTTTTTCACTTTTGTCTTTCTGAAGGAAGCAATAACAACATGGATCGTATTGATGATCACATTATTAATGTGCACTCTAGAGGTTCCACACGGATGTGGCCTATGTGGCTCCACATTGAGAAAACTCTGGCTCACTCTTTTGCTTTTGTAACGGCTGGGATTCGAGCCCCGGTGACCAAGGGAGACGACCTGTGCTCTCAGCCTCTGCTACACTTCGGCACTACAAATTAGTAGCTCGCAGGCCACATTGTTCTGCCAGGAGCTGGCTGCCTGGTAGTTCAGCAGGACTCAGCAGGATCACATCCCATCCACAGCGAGTTTCACCCAGACTGGTGACTGAGGGTGTTCCTCCGCTGACCATGGGTGCATTTGAGTGCTCCCATCAGGACAGTCATTTTCTCAAGTGAATGAAATCAACCAGTGAAATCAGATCTGGCGTTTATGAATGCTGCCCTCTTTGTAGACTTTTCCACAAGCTGATACTGCCGGCTCGTTATGGAAAAATGTGAACTTTTATCCCTGTGCTGTCAAATGAAGAGTATGTGGGAGGAGCTGAGTATCAGTCAAGTCCGCTTTACTGCACATTTGCTTTGTGTGTGTGTCTGTGTGTGTGTGTGTGGGGGGGGGATAATGCATTTCTGCTGCAGAAACCCCACCTTACCAACAATATGAAGAGTCAAGTTTTGTAATATAATAATGTAAATGTCTAGCCATAATGCTTAATATTTTCTTTATTTTAGCCATATTTTAACATGGCCTGGTTGCAGGAGTTAATTAAAGGAATACTTACAGAATTTTAACCAGCTTTGTTTCATAAAAGTTTGGGTAGTGTGTGTCCATGGTAAACTTTCGTCGGTCTAACCCAGAGCTTTCAGAGTCCAGCAGAAGCAACCCTGTGTTTACTCAGCATTTGTCACTTCCAGGCTAATTGACTGGTTTTCATCAGTGCTGCTCATTGCACTGAATAGAAGCCTCTTCTCCTCCCTCTCATTATGTGTTTTAACACTAAAGCCTCTGCCGTCTCCTTTCACACATACATACAAACCGCTGTGTGTATTTGTTTCAGTTGATGTCAAAGGTTTTATCTGCATGCCAAAGCAACTAATTAAGAATGAAACAGGTAGAGGAGGATGTCTATTTGAACACAAGAATACTGTTCTACAACACAGGGTTTGGATGTGCAGTTTTCCTTTCTGGGCCAGTTAGTTTAGTTGTTGGGATTTTATTATTTTTATAAATAACAAGCCAAACATAAGCCCCTTTCACATATGGATGAGAGTGGGTGCACTGTAAACAGACAGAAACAGAGGTGGGTAAACCTAGTTTACCTGTGTATACCCTGCATTACACAACTGGATTCTGGTGGTCAAAGGTCAAGGTCACTGTCACTTTGTGTTCCGTTCTCATGAATACACTATCTCAAGAAGGTTTTGAGGGAGTTTTCTTTAAATTTGGCTCAGACATTCACTTGGATGCAACAATGAACTAATTAGATTTTGGTGGTCAAAGGTCATCACACAAAACTTATTTTTGGCCATAACACATGAATTTATCTATTTATTTATTTCTTTAAGAACAGGGACAGTGCAAATTCATAAACATTTGCATGTAAATGTGCCAGATTGTAGCCAAAGGCTAGTTTACATCTGTTGCCCCTCCAGGCAGGTAGGTGTTACAAAGCACACAAATTACATAAGCACAAAAAACATCACAACCATCAGTTATTTTTTTCGAATAATCAATTAATCAGTCGATTATTTTTTTAATTGATTTAACTATTATTGTTTTATTACTCGATTAATATAACAACGAATTTATCAAAAAGAACTTTTTCAAACTTGTCATATACTGCAGGGCATTATTCCCCAACAAAAAATAGCACAGTCTTAACTGTTAATCTGTGATTTACAGTCTGATATAAAGTCTCTCCAAAATAAAATTAATGCAAGAGCTTGTTCCACTCATGTAAAAGGAATATAGTGCAATCTACATTTAGCAATACAAAAGCAAAATAAAAAAACAATGTAAAATTCAAGTCACTTAACAAAACAGTTACTCTTTGTTACTGTAACAAACCTTAAATCGAGCAGTCCAACAAAACATCTTACAGTAAATTTAATGCAATTTGAATAACACTATAAATTTTCTCTAACAGAAATAATTATAACTAGTACATTCTCTCTGCATCAAAATAGTCCAGCCTTAACTGGGCCGTAAGGCATACCCCTGCCTGCTGATATGAGTTAAAAGCACATTTTCCACTTATTTATGAAGTTATGCAAGCTCCTGCACAGCTGACAACCCCACCTTGTAAATGTTTCAAAATAAAATGCAACTGATGGCATTCTGTCCACAGAGACACAGTCACATAAATTTTGTTTTGAAAGGGGAGCAATGAAGTTGAGGTACAACAAACAACTTGTATTTCCCATGGATTTATCATAAATCTGGATACAGCTGTGGAGGCGGGGCCTTGTTCATTCCTATGAGAGCTGCTCAGTGGCGCATGAAGCAGAGAAAACTCTTTTCTGGGTTTAGAAAAGTGTAAAATACCCGGATCTACTGGCCCATAGAGCATGTGTAGAAGTGATTAACGACAGCCGAACGCGGCTGAGTGTACCCGAGCATTGACTCCGACTGGCTCGCTCGAGTCGAGTCGAGTGCTTGAAGCGAACAGCGCTCGTTCATGAGCATTCCTCTCGTAGTAGCTTAGCTTATTAGCAACAGTAGCTTATCGGGGGTGTAATGACAGCGGTGCTGTCGGTTTTAATATTTACGTGATATTCAGATAATGGTATATTTATCTCTCTCTCTCTCTCTCTACATACACACACAAATATACATACAACTTATCAGGGAATCATATCGTAATCACGACCAGAGAAATTTAATTAACAGAATCAAAATGTGTTGTGCCCACAAAAATATAATAAAAGGTGGTACCTTGTAATATTGCCCTGTGTATTATTACACAACTCAACTTTTGTTCGTTCGTTTCATGTGCTGTAGCTGACACACAACTCAGAAGTGCCTGACAAGCGCTGGTCGGGCGAGCAGTGTGCACGCTCTAACTTGATAAACGAGCACCGAAACAAAAAACAACACGCTCGGTGCTGCTCACGCTCTCATTCATGGATCTATTGCTCTCATTATCATGGCTCTGTTATAAATCTGGATACAGCTGGGGGGGCGGGGCCTTGTTCATTCCTATGAGAGCTGCTCAGTGGCGCATGAAGCAGAGAAAACTCTTGAGAAATCAAATTAACAATCAAAATATGCCCACAAAAAGGTATAAAAGTTGGTGCCTTGTAACATTGTTGAGCTATTACACAGCTCAACTTTAAGTAAATACTACGTTCAGTACAGTTTAGTAACTGTCACTAGTGCTCCGCGCTGATAACCGGTTGTTTGAATACAGACTGTAGACTGTATACGGTCTCTGACACAGACACGGTAAGACGTCCATATTACAGGCTTTACAGCCAACAGCGTATGGATGTGTTGTATAATGATAAAAATAATTAATTATGATTCAAAAATATCCATTTCTACGGCCGGCACAAAGCCTGTGTTGTGTCAGGGACTCCAAGAGTTACTTGTGCATGCACAGGGTGGAGTCCTGCGGGTCTAATGCGCGTTGATTTTACATCTGGAGAAATATCTCTATATTCGGAAAATGGTGCATTTTATGTCTTTAGGACTTAATGTTTTTAATAATGGCTATTAAAAAATGCGTTCTGAAAAGTCAACACTTCCTGGGGGCTTGCTCATTATGCGGGCTGTGTGAAATGGTGCGATGCGTTGACACACATGAATCGATGTATTCACGTAATCCATTACGTTGATTACGTCGACGCGTCGCCCCAGGCCTAGACATCATTATGTTCCGCGAAAAACTCTTTTTTGTCCATTACTCAGTGTTGTATCTCAGGAACAGAAGGGTAGACATTTGGCCAGATATTGAATTGGTGATACTGATCTTGAAACAGTGCCAATTGCGGAGATCTTGGATTCTAGATGTGTGTGAAGCATCCATGTTTTCTCAGATGTGGGTTTGTGGCTTTTGTAGTAATTCTAGTTAGTTTACAAGATGGGGGCATGTGAAAGGCACATTGCAAGCTGGAATCTGGATTCTGCTTGCAGCTCCTCCCTCACTGTGTGCCACAGTAACGAACACCTGACCTGCTTTACGGAGACGGAGACAGAGGGAGAGAGGGCATCTCATGGGAAGAACGGTTGGTGATAGAGACGGCGCAGGTGGGAGGGCGAGAGGGAACGGTGGCAGACAATTACTAGGCCATTGTCTGCCTGGCGTCTGCAACTCCGTCATCAGCCAGTCGCTTTCCTCACTGGCTAGCTACAGACACACACAGACACACATGCCTCAATCTAAGCACACACCCAGCACAGATTCTGTCCATGCACCTCCCTTTCTTTCTTGTCTCTGTGTCTGCTTCTTCTGTGCTCAGACTCAGTGGAGCAGGTCAGATTCACAAGGGCTCAGGCAGCTTTATATATACATACAGTGACCTCATGCCAGCATCTCCAAGCCGCTTCCTTGTCAATCTTTGACGGATGATGTCTGGCACTGCGGGGTGGAAATGTCACTCAGGAAAAGCTCACAGGGAGAAAAGAAATTCCCAGCAGTTTTCAAACTGACTTTATCTTTCACTCTGCAGCTGAGATTTCAGTGTGTGTTAGATGTGCAGACAAAGACCTGCATAAAAACTGTGGCTTCACAAAACATACACACTCTGTCTGACTCCATATCTGAGAGATTCACAGAAAAAATCCATCCTAATGAGGAGCCTTGACTTGATAAACCAGGTGGTTGCTTTTTGGCTAGCTCCGAACAAAACAGTCAGCCGCACTCTTAGCCAGGGTAATGGAATATAGTTTAAAAAATGAGATTGTTTCTGGGTTTGCCCCATCATCTAGCCTCACAAATAAGCACACGATTGTTATTTTGGGACATGAGCAAGTAGAGATGGTGGCAGAAGTCATTGGTTTTTGGCCACAAGTGGTCACAAGTGGAAGTAGAAGGTCCTTTTAACGTCATTTTGACTTGTAATAGCAGCAAAATCACAGGTGCAAATAAAAACATTAATAAAAGGTTTCACACCGCTTAACTACTCGGTAAGCGGTGGCAGTGAATTATACATTGTGGCACTAGGCCAAGTCGACATGGAAAGAAGCCTTTGTTAATGTTTTCAATTATCTGAGGTTTCCCGCAAATTCATTTATTTGTGGCAGGCCGCAACGTTTAAAACATCTGCCACCATGAATTATGAAAGACTGTTTTCCCTGATTAGCTGAAAAAAATCCCAGAATAACTGTGTTTTCTCAGGCAATTATTATACGTGCTTACTAGACATTTGACTTTTTTCACTGGACTTTCTTGATTCGTTAGCCTGGTATATGTTACCTTTGTCCATCTGTCTGACAGGTAGTGCACAGTGTGTTTATTAGCGCTTGTTTGCCATGCTGTTTGCTAAAATCTCTGGAAAGCCAACATTAGGACTTTAAAACCTCAAAATAAGCTAACACGGCTAAGCCCTATTTTGACACGACATAAATAGGAAACACACAGCTTCAATTTGCACCAAATGAGAGCTCCACTCCATTCATTTTCCCAAAAAGTTGTGTCAGTGAGCCAGCAGACATGATACCAGAACCCTGAGAAAAAAGAAAAACATCTTAATTGAATGCAGCCATCGTTATGTCATTAATTACACCTATGCTTTTCCTGCAATATGTCAAAATGTCTGCTGTGGAAAACACCAATTAGCCTATCAGCTTCTTACCTTATGTAAGTATTTATCATTGGGACATTCAGCAGACAGAGCAACATTAAATGTAAGTCAGTGTTTACTCTCTTTTAAGTTCTGGTTTGGTTTCTACCAAGTTAAAGTAACCTTGCTGGGTACTTAACTGTGTTCACTAGCTGTCTACTAACTTTGCTAGCAGCTAAAGTTTTCTGCCATTTGCTGCTGTGCTCAACAACCTCAACAGCCTTGTTGCTTTTAAGGTTGAGAGATTAGTTTTCCAAAATGTGAAGTTAACATGCGAAACAAAGTTTGTAAACCTTCATTAATCTTTTTTTGGCAGTTTGAAAGCATGAGGAATCCAAAATAAGCTGGCAGACATTTGCCTAATGAATTTTAGCAACTTTTTTAAGTAACTTGTTTTTACAGGTTAGCAAGTGGCTTATTTACACATCAGTAGTAATAGAGATACATTGTGTTTCTACCCATGGGATGAATGCAAGTCTCTGTTTTGGTCTCCACCAACTCCTGAGAAAAATGTCTGGCTGTTTAGCTGATAAATGTTCCACTTACTTCTCCAGCTAGCTGTAGCTAACTATAAAGTGTTCCAGGGATGGCGAATTTTATGCTGGCCGACCTGGAAGTTATTATCACCCTTGTTCCCTCTTCACAAAGCCTATGGGATTTTTTGATTGGATTTTGGATTATTGCAAAAAATTAGCTCGGTGGCACCCAAATGTTTAAAACACATTTTGTTCAGCAAGATAATCATCACATATGAACACCACTTTTAGGATTCTGAAACCTAATTGCAATTGCCAGAAGTAAAAAGCTAATGTTAGTGTATAAATGAACTACACCCCTTGCATGACTAAACAGTGCTGCCACAACAAGGCTGTAAGGCCATGTTTGGCTAAAGAATGTTCTATAGTCTCATTCAGTAATTTGTTAGCAATTTAAGGTTGGTTCGGTATTGAGTGAGAGAGCAGCAGCTGGCAGCAACACTTGCAATGTAACCAGATGGGGCAATTGTCCAGAATTACTGAATGTCCATTCAAAATGTTTAATTTCTCAACAGACAGGCTCAGATTTTTATTTTAAGTGTCTGGATCATCTCTTTACTTTTTGCTTGATTCAGTTCATCATTACTCAAGTACTATTGATCAGAAATCTTACGGGACATGTACTACATAACATTGACAGTCTTTTAGATAACACTAAGCTACATTTTCTGTACTCCAAGCAACACTCTTAGAAATAAAGGTGCTAAGTAGAACCATATAGTGTTATTAGGCTTGTTCCAACAAGAAAACCCTTTATCATTCCTCATAGAAACTTTTGCTAAGGTTCCAACAGGAACCCCTCAGAGGGATCTACCTTGAACCGAAGATAAAAACTAATACCTAGAACTATCTGCGAAATGTTCCATCCAGAACCCTCTATGAGAGGTTCTACAGAAAACCCTTCTCTGGTGTAATGGTTCCATCCAGAACCCACTCTGCAGGTTCTTTCCGGAACCTTTCCACCTTCTAAGGGTGCTATCAAGAAACCACCCAGGAGGTTCTTCCAAGAACCCTTTTATATTCCCAGGGTACTATCCATAATCCGCTCAGGGGATTCTGCTGAGAATGCTTTTATATTCAAAGCATTTAATCTAGAATCCACCCAGGGGATTCTTTTGAGAACCCTTTCATATTCAAAGGGTTTAATCCAGAACCCATCCAGTGGATTCTACAAAGAACCCTTTTATTTTTCAAGGGTTTCGTCTAGAACCCACCCACAGGGGCTCCAAAAATAGAAATTGACTACTTTACCCATAGATCTCACTTCCACTAACCATGGTTTTAGTTTTTAATAGATTTCTTTGTCTTACAAAGAACCCTCTGTTAAAAAGAGGGTTCTTTTGGGGCAAATGGTTCTTTGTAAAACCTCAGCCCTTCCTAATGAACCCTTTTGCAACCTTTTATTTTGAACAGTGTGTGTGAAAATGGGTGGGTTTGTCACTGTGTCACATTACATGCAGTCATGTAAATTAATGTTAATATGATCATAATTTAGAGGAGCTGTAAAGGACCAGGATCAGGGAATTTGCATGTTTTGTAGTAATTACAGATTGCATATTCGACCTCTTCCTCTTGACCTCTCTTCTCTACTTCACATGTGTTTACTGTTGTTTGAGAAGGGAACCATCGTGTAAATGAGCATGAATCAAAGTGCAGACGTTTAACAGTGGAATGTGCTGTCATTTCCAAGTGCACAGGGAAAAATTACACATCAGAGATTTGAAAAACAAGCAGCCCCCTCTCACAACCTTGGGAAACTAATGTGGGGCATTAAGTTGGGATAGAATGTTATTTTCTGCTTAAACATCAGTAAATATAATTGTGAAACCTTTTGAAATCTGAGCAAATTGGCAATAGGCAGTGAAAGAAGACAGACCCAAAAATTTGCAAGAGATTAGTAAAAAGTAGAAAACTACCTGTAAATGTGTAAACAAGATAAAAAAAGAAAAAAGAAAAGGAAATAAAGGAAAAAAAAACAGAAAGTTAATAAAGACCAACAAGACTTGAAAAAGTGCGTCAAAATTATAAGATTTGTGAAATGACCCAAAAATTATCATGTCATTTCAAAAATGAACAAGAAAATTACCTGAAAATTTGTAAAATAAAAAAATAGATTTTTAATTCATTAAGTAAAGTTTAAAAAATGAGGACGACCTGTGAAAAGTGCTTAGAAATTTAAATAATTTTGTAATATCTTTTTAATCTAATTGTATTCATAGATTTTGTAAATGTCTGATTTCATTATGCAAATTGGCAATAAGCAACGAAAGGGGAAATGATAAAAAAAGCAAGAAATTAGTAAAAAGTATGACAATTACCTGAAATAAGTAGACAAAACAAAACAAAAAAGGAATAAGAAAATAAATGAATAATAATAATAATAATAAGTCATTTTTTTTCCCTTAGCTTTTTTTCCATCTTTCTCTTGACATGTTAACCTAGCTTTTTAAAATACATTTTCTTAATGTACTTATTTCTTGCAATTTATTGGCCATTTCTTCCCAAGTTGTTCGTTATCTTTTCAAAACATGGGAGATGTTTTTGAAAGAAATCACACCAATTTGCTGTGGGTCAGAGGTTTGAATACACCATGAAAGTGATGTCGCTCCAGGTTTCAAAGGGTTAATGGTCATTCAGCATGGTACTGAAAGTACTACATTTAGCTCACAGAATCCTGCAGATGTCCTGCATATAGTGTAAGCAGGTCCCCTCCTCTCTCTTTCTCCTTCACTCCCTCTGTCTCTCAGTATGTCTGTCCACTTTGGGGGCGTGGGGCCGTCAGTAAGGGCGCCTAATTCACTTGATGAGACGTGGAGCATAAATGTATCCCCAGCAATTAGAAAACGTGCGCATGTAAGCGGAAGCAGCGGCCGGTCTGAAGCTGTCGGGGTACTGCTGTCAGATGTCAACAACAGCTCAGGGGCAGGAAGTGGCACTGTTTGGGGGCCAGGCGGACCCTACCAGGCACCTTCCTCCTCCCTCCACCCACCTCTCCCACCTCTCTCCAATCTCTGTCACACATGCACCGATGCATACTTCAAACCCTCTCTCTCCATCGCCATCATTCACTTCCTTTATTCTGCTTTATTTTCACATGGTAAGCTGAAACCTTAGAGTTCTTGAATCAGACTATTTAGAATTAGTAGTCTTAGGGGAAAAGATTGGCAAGAAAGAAGAAGTGTACTGTTTGAACACATCTCACCTATTTCACAAGTATTTAAACTGCTATTTCTTTCAAAAAAATTGGGAGGAAAGGCAATGAGCAAGTTGGTAAGAAATGTTCCACAAATTGCAACTAATTAGTAGATTTAAGAAGTTATTTTTAAAAAGCAAAGGAAAACCTATATTTGTAATAACCCCAGCTTGTCCGTTTTGACACAAGAAACAATATGGCCGCCGACTGGAAACAAACAACTGTGAGTTACAGTTTAACAGTAAATTGAAATGTGTTTCTGAACATTTGAGTAGAGAAAGACACTGCGCAGTCTTTTCATCCTCTGTCTGTACAGTACAGGAAACAGTATGGTGCCCACTTCCTGTTTGTACAACACAGAAGGCAGAATCGTGCCCACTTTGTGTTCACACACTCTCATATTACAGCTAAACAGGGCACTAAAATGTATTTCTGAAGACATTTTTTTTAACAAGAAATGGACAATACAGGGCCCAAATCTTGGTTCATATTTGATCAGCACTGCCCAGTTTTACTGTTTGATCTTAGTTTATGCATCCTCCATTTTTACAACACAGAAAACACTAGGGCACCTACTTCCTATTCAAACACCCTTGTGTTGGATGTAACAATTTGTTTCTTAAAACATTTTAGGCCACAATGGGGCAAAAAAGAAACAAAACTGTGCAGTGCTGATAACATATAAACCAAGATTCTATCTGTTTTTTTCAGCCTCCATTTTCAATAAAGGATTGATTGATTTTTTTTCTAATCCTAACCATGTTCTTTTGTTTACATATCAGTGTTTGTTTTCAGCGTCCTGGAATGTCAACAGTGGGTGTGCAAGGATATCTAGTGCTTAATATGTAGACATGAAAGTCCACTGACACAGCAGGAGTTGGGATAAGAACATGTTGGAGAGTCACGCCTGCCCTAAAATCTAATAACTCATATTATAGATTTGATTTGACTTTGATATGTTTTGTCGTTTTCTCATTGTTGGACTTTTAAAAACATTAGGATCGTGTGTGAGACAATTCTGAAAAAACTGTGAAAGTTAAAGCACTTACTGTTGCGACAGGTTATGTCCGCCCGTGTTGAAAACTGATGCTGCCTGGCGGTGTATCATACTGCTCCAAAACGTAGCCTTGCCTTCGGTGTCATACGCCAGACAAGCTTTGCTCTGCCCCAAAACTTCACATTTGAACAGCTATTTTTTTTTCTCTCTGGAGACTGAATTTGAAAAACTCTTGATAATGCAAAAAACAAAACAAACAAACAAAAACCCCATCAGTTGAGCTCAAAAGGACGGCCAAAACAGAGACAAGACGATGTGTTTTCAAATTTAGCCAACTTTGAGTGAATGTCGTCTCAATGCGCCTGTTTGAAACCATTCAGCCACCAATTAATCACCTGCTGCTTCTCATTCACCCTTAGTGGAGAGCCTCCCTCCGCTCAGTTCCACTCTTTACCTTCTCCCTTCATGTCTGACAGATGAAAAGCAGAGCACAGAGGAAGTGCCACATTGCGCTGAACCTCGCCATCCGAGCTGGCAGTACAGCAAAGTGTCCAAACAACCTTTCCCCAAACACTCGCCCATTCCAGCTTGCCCTAATTGGTTGCAAATGCCTTTTAGGATGAGCCAGTGATGGCCGTGAGCAGTTTGCATACACGAGGCTCAGACTCCTTAATTCCAACATGATTGTTATTTTTCCCTTTTTTAAAAATACTTTCCATAAGATAAAGATGAATTCTGGCTGTGTTTACATTCATGTAGCCAGAATTAACCCTTTGAAACCTGCTGTAACGTCCCTTTTCTTGTGCTGCTTTCACACAATTTTTACAAGTATTTCAAACATAGGAAAAACCTCAATGAGCCACTTGGTAAGAAATGTTTCACAAAGTGTAAGAAAATAGAATAAGAAATTTAATTTAAAAACTCTAGGGAGAAATGTGCAGGGAAAAAGAGAAAAGTTAGTTAGAAAACCTTACCCCTTTGAAAACTGGAAAGACATCATAGTTCTTGTGCTGCTTCTTGAAGCCTTCATAAGTATTTAAAGCTTTAAACCTCGAGCAAATTGGTTTGATTTCTTTTGAAAACATAGGATAAAAAGCAATGAGCAACTTGCAAGGGATAAGTAATTTGGAAAATTATTTTTTATAGATATTGAAAAATCTCTAAAAGTAAACCGTATTGAAAATAAACAAATGTTTGTTTACAGAATTACTATAATTTTTAAGCACTTTTTTCAGTTCATCACTTCATTTCTTTTTTATTTAAAGTGTCACACTTTTTTTTTTGTTTGTTTGTTTTTTGGTGCTTTTTTGTACTTTTTTGTTTTGTTTTACTAATTTCCTGCAAATTTTGGGGTGATTTCTTCTTTAGTTGCTCATTACCTTCTTCCTGTTGTTTTGTTTTGTTTTGTTTTGTTTTGTTTTGTTTTGTTTTGTTTTGTTTTATTCAAAGGGATCAGGTCAAGTTGCCCAGGTTTTAAAGGCATAATTACATATTTTAAATTATATTTTAAATTATTACAGAACTATTATGATTTTGCACTTTTTCCAGGGCTTGTTTGCCTTGTTTGCCTTTCTTTTTAATGTTTTTGGTGCTAATTTTTGGGTATATTTCTGGTACTTTTTACAAATATATTGTAATTGTTTTGTGTCATTTCTTCTTCTGTTGCTCATTGCCTTCTTCCGATTTTTTGAAAGAAATCAAACCAATTTGCTTATGTTTAAAATGGTTAAAGCAGGTCAGTTTTATGAAGCTTTTAAAGAGGCTCTGCTCAATGTTTCATAGTATTTCATGCGAAGAGTTGTTATTAATCTTCTAATGTAACTCTTGTGAGGATGTGTGATGGGTGTATTCCTGTAAACCGCGGTCATGCTGGCACGGTCCTTCAGGCACAGAGACAGCGTTCCTCTGTCACAGAGCTGATGTGTGCTGGCCTGTGTAATTGGCTTCTGGTAAACATGTCTGTGGTGCTTCATGGTGCAGAATGTGGCATTGATTTGGCATTTGTCATGATGGTTTCTAACCAAGTGAAACCTCTCAGATGAGGATCTTTTCATGTTTATGTTTGCCTGCTTTTGGACTTTTCAAAGCGTTCATACTGGATCCAGAGTCACGATGTTAATCATCAGAGTGGAAGTGTTTTGTGGATAGATGTTCTCTGTGAACAGTGTGTTGGATTGTGTTTGTGTTGCTTTTTTATGCATGTGTTATTGTGTGTTGGTGACTGTGCGTGCTTTGTGTTTTTCAAGTGTTTGTATATGCTCAGTGTCCAGGTCTGGGTTATGTCCACATGCAGGATATGAAGGCCAGCTCTGTGTGTTTGTGTCGTCCGTCGCCGCTGTGTGCCAGCTTCTTATTCCTGCTTAGAACCATCGGCCTCCACCCAACTGGTGTCACTGGTCACTTCCAGAGAAACTGTGATCTAAACAAACAATGTCCAGACTCACATGTCACTGCTGATCTGTTGGACCGTGAGTTTCATTTGAATTTCTGCTTTAGTCACACCAGGGAGACACACTGTCACAGGCAGGTTTCCATTAACTCTCAAACTGCACATATTGAAATTGTGAATATACGCCGAATGGAAACACGCCAGTTAAAAAAAACCCCAAAACAATTTATTGCAAAGAAAAAAAAAAAAATAGTTTTAAAGGTGGAATATAAGGCGATTCTTTTCTAGGTCACATGATGCTATGGCTATGTGCTTGTCAGTAGAACTGGCTCCCTCATGATGCTGCAGGAGCTGCAAGAGCTGTTATTGCATCACATAACTCTTCAAAAGTTGAGCGGATCATCTGGAAGTTTTGAATTCACGATTCCTCTGTGAAATCATGGACTACACCTCCCAGAAATACCTCATATGTGGCCGCTCCCATGATAAGGGGCTTGCCTTTCCATTATGGCTCCATAACACGCCTATATGGTCTTGGATTGGAAATAATGACAGCTAGTGTGGTGGCTGCAAAAGAAACAAAGCTGCTAATGTTTTTAACATCCATCACCATGCTTCTTGGAATGTTATCACCAGAGGAGAAGTCAGAGAACATCACTCAATTACTCATCACAGTCATCTCCACATTGTGTTTTATTGACTTAAAAATATATTTTTATATATTTATAAATAAATAAATATATAAATATAAAACTATTACTTAAGGTTTGCAAAAATCTGTAATGAAAACCTGCCTACACTGACCATGTTTCCTATTTTTTCCTTGAAACTCTGATTGCTGCCTGGAATACATTTGTTGGTTTGTTTTTCCACCAAAAGAGGAGCCACGTTTTACCACAGAGGTTTAAGAAGTTGGTTGGGGTTGCTTGTAGGCATACAAAGTGCTGGACTTTACTGATTAACGCTAATACACTAAAAGGTAATATATGCAGTTCTGGAGAAAGATAGTTGATTGTTGAGTCTTATTCCCAGGTCACCTTTTGCAGCTTGATGATTTGCTGCCGGACAGCATCATCTTAGAATGTGGCCAGGCAAAAACATTTGCAGTGTTAATATACGCTGCCGGATGGTGGGATGTCCCTGCATTGTTTTCCGTGTGCTTTGTTTTCTAAACAAAATGACGTGCAGCGTAATCCCACCATGTGCTTGTGTTCCGCGGCATCCCGGAACATAAACAGCAGGTACAGCAGGATTCCTACAACAACATGGAAATCCATTTCCACTTTCATGCAAAGTGGCGACATTTGACGACGCGGGATGAGCACGTGTTGGACAGGCAGACGAGCAGTCTTTTAAGCTAGCGGGTTTGTAATTGGAATGTTGACACACAGCAGCTGTGGTGTAAAATAAAATGAGGAAGACAAAGTGGGAGGCAGGATGAGAGAAAAGGATGGGACAATGAACAGTCCCATCTAGAATCTAGAGTTAATCCCACCTCTTGGCACAAGGAAGAGACTAAGAGAAAGCAAAATGGTCCATGGAAAGATCCAGCAGAACGTCTGGTTGCCGGAATGATTAAGTTCAGGCAGATACCTGCACTGTGTCATCCTCAGCACAGAGGGGGGAGGGGGAGGAGGATGTGGGCTGGGGTCTTCCTCGCTGCCTGGCGGATCTCCTGCTGTTCACACGGAGGGGGAGGACTGTTTGTTTAAATGGCTCCGCATGGCAACCACTTGTGAGCTGCTCCTGTGAAAGCCTGCGCTGGCTCAGCATGCAGGTGGGGGTTGGTGGGCGGGAAGGGGGGGGCATCACCAGACAATTAAACACCGGCTGACACCTTCCTGTCCCTCTTCACCACTACACCCAACCGCCCCCCTCACCCTTACCTATGTATCCCCCATTACTGTGCTGTAATGCTGCTGACTTCATTAATTCCGTAGCAGCGAAACTTGTAAGTAATCCACTAGAACAGGGATCCTCAATTTACTGTGATTCAGGACCACTTTTGCAAAATGACAGCGGGCCAGGGGCCAGTTGCAGCAGCCGCATATATTTTTTAAGGACTTTAGGACATTTCTTGGATTTTAGGACATTTCTTGGATTTTAGGACATTTCTTGGATTTTAGGACTTTAAGGGTCTTGGACCTATGTCAGGGGTGGGGGAGGATCCTCCCTTGGAACTTTTTTGATAAACTAGCTCTATTTTTATCCTGTTTTATGCACTCTGCCTCACTTTGTTTGTTGTATACTAAAAGTGCATACTCATATATACTAAAAGTGCAAAGTTTTTTTGGTAAATTAGAAAAATAGTTGGGGGCCCACCTGGCACCCTGTCATTGGCCAGATTTGGCCCATGGGCTGTAACTTGACTATCACTGCATTAGACTAAACTGGTGTCATCATCATCATTATCCTCATCATCATATGCTGGCGGCCGTGCTGCCTCATATCTCAGTCTTTTTGTCATCTCTCTGCCTGTTCTAACACACTGTAATAATACTGTCATCAGCCACTTTATTTTGCCGCTGCTCTGACTGATGTCCTGACATGAGAAACTTCAATCTGCAATCTTGAAAGTTTCGAAGGCACTCAGCAGAGCAGATACTGCAAAAAAGGGAAGATGACACAAATTAAAAGACGTTCGGGGACTGACTGGGGGGACTGTTTGGGGGCTGTTCTTTGTGAAATCAGTCATTTTCCATTTCCAACTGTGTTGCGAAAAAATTGAATTTAATTCAGAATGTATTTTTTTGCCATCACTTTTTCGAAACGAAAACATTCCACCTTAGGGCTCCAAAGTGCATCAAAGATGCATTAGATATAAAACAAATCATGTGTCCATTGATAGGATGAATGGTGGAACATTATGCACGGCTGTCAAGAAAACACTCAATAATTGATAACCTTTGAGCAAGACCAGTTGCAGGTTTCTGTTTGCAATGAGAAATGACCTTACTGTGGAAGTATGATTTTGTATTAATATATTGATGTTAATGGTTCCTTTATTGACTCTAAACAAACTTCAGTTACTTATAATGCTGATCTATACACACACTCACAGATACACATATCCAATAGACACACACACATAACACACAACAACTGGAGTTTCTCTCCCCACAGATCTCACTCTGCCTTGTTATTTACTCCTCTTCTCCAGGGGTTATGTTTTTGTTGTTGTTGTTTTAATTTTACAGTTGATACTATGATTTTGTTTTAATATATTATTGTTAATTTTTTCTTTATTGACACCAAATAATCTTGAATTACTTATACAGCAGATCTGTAATACCAATGCGTTCTCATCCCAAGTCGTCACAAGTTGCCACTTTGCAGTGGACTTCAGCATCTACATATTTCCCTCTAAGTATCCTTCTGCGTCTTCTTTTTACATTCAAGGATGCTGCCAACGTGACGTCAACACAAGCACGTGGTAGGATGATGCTGTATGTGGTTATGTTTTGGAACAAAAGCAACCAATGCAAAGACACCAACAAAAGCACATGTGGGCATGAATGGTTAGGATAAAGGGAAAGGAGGCACATGGTAAGGTGTGGGAAAACCCAGTACATTCATAAAGGAAGTGAACATTTGTTTACCCCATCCATCGCCCCTCCTGCCTGCCCTATAGGTGCTCTTGCGCATATATTACTTAGTTAGCGGCAGTGTTTCAACCTGATGCTGTCCTGCCACATTTTGTGTGGACACGTCAGCTTCAGTCCGGCTGCATTAAACCCCACCACGACTGGCTCTGTCCAGCCACGTTATCACATGATGCTGTCCAACGGCCTGTAATGCAGATGCCAAAGGTGGCATGTGGCATCGCAATCTTACACCAAAAGCACTGTCAAAGCAATGGTACCTTACAAGTATAATAATATAATATAATCATACATACACACATGAAAAACACTTGTTTATAGGTAAACAGATATGAGATGTGAGATTTGTTTGTATATGTATATATATATATACACACCCCAATAATTGAATTACCTATATATATATATATATATTATATATACACCCCAATAATTGAATTACCTATTTTAATTGGATACTGTTATTCATGTGATCAGTTGTTAATTTCATTCACAGTGTTTGACTGTAATCGTGCTTTGGCAGCACAAGCCTGGTGAATTGAATTGAATGGAATTGAATGAATGCCAGCGACCAACAAGTCTCTTCCTCTGACTGTGTACACTGTGTACAGACAGCAGCAGCAATGATAATGTAACAAAGATGTAAAGATCAGTAACGCAACAACCTTTCTCTTCCAGACATGGATGAGTGTGAGAACGACTACAATGGGGGCTGTGTGCACGAATGCATCAACATACCTGGAAACTACAGGTGCACCTGCTACGATGGATTCATGCTGGCCCACGATGGACACAACTGCCTTGGTAAGAGCAGTCAGAAAAACACACTCCACCTCTTTCTGTGTAGTTCTGATAAAGCTGCAGCAGGTACACATCTGGAAAAAGCAAAATGGGTAAAATGGACAGAATTTGAAAATATGTCATCCTCCTGCAGCTCTCCCCTCTCTGTCCTAATTCCCTCCCACCAGATGACAATGCCCATTGTAGTTACCAAAAAATTCAGCCAGCAAAAAATACCCCGGCACTGGGTGTGACAGTGTCAGTGCCTGGTCTAACCTGTGGAATGGCAGGAACAGGAAGTTTGCAGATCTGGTGGCAAGTTGGAGCTGTCTGCTCCTCTGGTGCCGGCTGGATTCAAATTGCTGCCGCTGCTGGCTGGAGGACAGTCTCTGGAGCTGCTGCCTGCTCTCTCTTAGGTAAGGTGGTGTGTAGTGACAGGGAGCGAGGCCGAGGACACACTGTGACTCGAGGCTTTAGCTAATATTAGCTACATAAACATGAAGTTGAAGTTGTAACCTTGAGCCTTTGGGGCTGGTTAGCAGTTGGAAGAAACCTCAGGAAGATCCCTCTTCGAGGACAGACAGACGTGCAATAGCTGTCGTAAATAACAATTAAATTACAATAATGACAAAAAAGAAAGAGAAAGAGAGAGGGGAATAGAGAGGGACAGAGAGAGAGACGGAGAGAGGGGAGAGATGCACAGCAATAACAGGAACAATAGCATGTCACATTACAATAGTGATAGGTGTAAAATTACTAAATGCACTCTATGATAGCATGTGATGTCACAGCCACAAACTGTATATAAAGATGATCAAAGTGACAGTTTCCCCCAAAGTGTAACTTTACAATCTGGATTGCCCCCTGGTGTCTGTCTGCAGTATAGGTCATAAAGCCCGCCCCTCCATGTTACTGAATGGACATAGGCTAAAAGCTAAAAACTCAAAGTACACGCCAAAGATGGTTTCTGTCACTGAAGGTAGTTTTCATCACCCTGATGTTTGTTCAAGTGTTGGTTTTTATGATATGTTTGGTTTTAATGAGTTATTCAGTTATACTAAAGGTTTTTTTCCATTATGATTGACAGCTGTGATAGCCAATCTGTGCACTTGCAATCAATGGAGCTGCTTGCGATTGGTCTGACAGGTGTTTGGCAGATATCGCTATTGTGCCGTCTCCAGCTCAGAATGACTTCACCAGTGCAAAATGTCAGCGTCTGTATTAGGGATATTTTAGCCTCGCTTAAGC
This sequence comes from Plectropomus leopardus, assembly GCF_008729295.1. NCBI lineage: Eukaryota > Metazoa > Chordata > Actinopteri > Perciformes > Serranidae > Plectropomus > Plectropomus leopardus. Next base: position 23,733,440 of record NC_056484.1, on the reverse strand, counting down.
GAAGCAGGGGGTAAGTGGGGTCCTGTCATCCAACTTTATATACAGTATATGGTCACAACAAACACATGAAAGCCCATTTTTTGGGGCAGATCAGCCGGCGTACACTGGATGTTGCTGGTGAGTGTTGTGCTTTTATCAGTGTTTCATGCTTGTTGGTAATCTGCCAAGCAGCAGCAAAGAAATTAAGCTAATACGCAAAGAGAGTCAATTCCCACAGACACCCATGTTTAAATGCCCGATTTTTCAGCAGAAATGAACATGTTTACAGCTTGGTATAACAAAACCGTCTTGGTCTTTATGGCTAATTTCAAACCCATGACAACTGTACAGGGTGAATTTTTATATAACTCACCTGTTTACATTCGAGTGTCCATGGCTTTATCTAGTCTTCACTATACACCCATGGCTACTCTCACCTGGATATGAGCGTTCAGAACCGTGTGTACTTTGACTACACTTTGAATCATTTTAAGGCACGTCCTCGCCACATTTCTTTTCCTATACCTTACTGTAGTAACTTCACTTGCCAAAACCCTTACTGCTGTAAATCTACGTTAATTACATAACTGTACATCAAGGACATTACACATCATTCGTGGGGTGTTAATTCCCAGGATATCATACATACCGTGTTGAGGGTTGCCAAAGTCTCCAGTCACAGACTAGATTTTCTTAAGTCTAAAAAACGGAAGCCAAGAGAAAATACAGAAGTCTACTTTTCTCTCAGCCCACTTGAATTACAATATGCTAAAAGTTATTGAATGGATATTTGCCCAAAATTAACCTGCCTACCCCAGCTTTAACAGGCTTGAAGAAATGAATACACATAACGCTTGATGCTTGGATGGACAATATGACGGCAGGGACTTTTTACAAAGTAATGTCTTGTTCTAAGACGTGATATTGGTCCAAATTAGAGCCCATTACTGTGTTCTTGTTGTTTCCTGTTGATCTTGATGAATGGTGAATCGTTGAAGCCTGTGGGAAGTCTGCCATGTGTCGAAACGTTCATCTATTATAAGTGTGTATCTGTGAGTGTCTGAGTGTTTTTGGGTGTGTTTTTGCATCTGATTCAGTGTGTGATGTGAATAGGTATATCTGTCTGAGTGTGCTTAAGAGAGTATGCTTAAGGGTGCGTGTGTGTGTGTGTTTGTATGTGTGTGTGTGTGTGTGTGTGTGTGTGTGTGTGTGTGTGTGTGTCCCTCCCTGTAAGCCCGCCTGGCTCAGCTTGCCTTTCTCCGGAGAGTCTCTCTGTCATCGTTTGGAGGGTTTCCATGATCTGTGCTGTTTTGTGCTTGTTCCTGTTGGGAGGGCGGTTGGGGTTGAAGAGTTCTCCTACAGATATCTGGCTGCGTTTTATTACTGACAGATCCAGCCCATTTAGCCCCAGCACTGCCATATTGACTTAGCGTAAGTCAGTGTAATGTTTTTTCTGCCCAGTGCAACACGTACTTCTGCAGGGATGTGCTCAAACACATTTCATCCTGTCAGCGCTCGGCTGCTGAATGATGAGAGCAAAATCAAATCAGAAACATAAAAAACATGTCGTTGTGGATGCCTGGGTGTCTTTGGTGGGATATGTTTTGGCATTTCTAAGTGCTGCAGCTCATTCTTTGAGCCTTTAGAGAGATTGAATGAGAGATTGAGCTCTAAAAGCAGCAGCCAGCGGTGCTGAGTAGCTGCTGAGTTGTGGATTCTGCTTTCAGACAGCTGATATAGAGCAGAGGCAAAGATGCCCTGCCACCACAATTCAAATCTTCCTCCATGCACAAACATGGCCAAAGATGCTCAATGAAAATACTATTAAAAATCGATCCCCACATTGAGGTTCCAACTTGCATCCGTAGTTTCTATTGGATAAGTAACAGTTTAAAACATTGGCTGCTCTAATAAAGTAATGTTTTACAGACTGTCATGTGTCATGTAAAAAACAAAGTTCCTTTGCACAGCAATTCCAAGCACTGCAAAAAATAAGTCAAGTCAAACTTTATTTGAGTACATTTAAAAACAACTGCAGTGGGTCGGTGGGTGGTCAGTGGATAAAGCAGGCGCCCCATATATGAAGGCAGTGTCCTTGCTGCAGCAGCTGCGGGTTCGATTCCGGCTTGTGTTCCTTTGGTGCATGTTATCCCCTCTCACTCCCCCTTTCACGCTAGCAATCTCCTGTCCTATCTAATAAAGGCAAAACAATCTTTTAAAAAAAACAACTGCAGTCACCAACATGCTAAATAGATAAATAAAGAAACAATCAACAATAAAAACAGACGAGAACAAAAAACTTAATAAACCACTTTTACGCCAAAATTAATGTGTGTGTACGTGGGTTTTTTAAACAGGGGTAAACCCGCTAAAAATAGGCTTTTGACTGCTTTCCAATTACCAGTAGAGCAGAGCTGTGTGCATGGCACTGCAGCACACGAGTATACCTTGATATGTGTGTGTCTGTGTGTGTCTGTGTGTGTGTGTGTGGGTGGGTGAGTTTTTTGGTGTGTCACGTTTGACATCGTGGACAGGGCAGAGAACAGGTTAACTGTAGACTGCAGCATGGACAGAGATCAAAGAAAACTTTACAGTTTTCACTTCTCTTACATATCTCTCATTTATTCAGTCTCTCTTTCGAAATCGTTGCAGACTGATTTGTTTTTTTTAAGTGGAGACACACAGTGGTGGCACATCATTGTGTTTTGCGGCCTAAGAAGTAAAAACTGGCGTGTTCACCTGGGTGTTGTGTTTCTATCAGTGCCAATCGGAGCCAGAGCAGTGGGAAAGGGGCAGTATGAAGCACAGCGGGAAAGCCGACTACAGCAGGCAGAAATTGCTTGGTTGCAAATGTACACACTGTTCTGTTGTTTCAAGAAAGACCTGTGAGCCTATACTTTAACCCTTTGAAACCTGGAGCGGCATCACTTTTCTTGTGCTGCTTTCAGACGCCTTTCACAAGTATTAATTATTTGAATCTCGAGCAAATTTCTTTCAGAAACATGGGGAAAAGGCAATGAGCAACTTTGTAAGAAATGTTCCACAAAATGTAAAAAAAAAAATGGTGGATTTAGACTGTTTTTTCAAAAAAGCTAGAAAACATACTACATTTATTATAAATAATAATTACATATTGAACCTTTTAAAACCTGGATCAACATCAGTTTTCTTGTGCTGTATTCAGTTGTCTTTCACTAGTATTTAAACCTCCAAAAGTCCAAAAAAAATGGTTTGATTACTTTCAGAAACATTGGAAAAAACATTATGACCAACTTGGCAAAAAAATGTTCCACAAACTGCAAAAACGGTTGACAAGAATTATAGTTCTCTAAATTATATATTTAAAATCATGTTACAGAAAACAGAAAGATATCTATTTATTTTTTATAGCATATAATTGGAGTATTTCTTTTTCCTTTTTTGTTTTGCTTATTATTAGGTAGTTGTCATGTAATGTTTTACTGATTTCTTACAAAATTTTAGGCCATTTCTTGTAAAGTTGCTCATCGCCCTTTTCCCAGGATTTTGAAAGAAATCAAGCGATTTACCTAGGTTTCAAATAGTTAAAACTTTGTCACAGAATTCTAATTATTTTTAAGCATTTTTCCAAGTTTGCCGTTCTTTTTTGTTTTGTTTGGTTTTCAACAATTTTTCAGGTAATTTTCATGTACTTTTTACTATTTGTTGCAAATTTTTGGTTATTTCTTCTTTTGTTGCCCATTGCCTATTTGGATTAACTCTAATTTCATAACAAAAGTATATATATTGTTTTGCAGATGAGGCAATGTAATACAGTAGGAAAGTAGAAATGTACAAAATCTTATACAAATAATACAATTAGTACAATTAGACAAAATTATGCTAAAAATTGTTATTATTAATTTTAGATAATTTTCTTGTACATTTTACAAAATTCTTGCAAATTTTTGGGTTCTTCAAAGAGTTTCAAAAAGTTAAGCCTTAACATTATTCCAATGAAATATGAAAGTTTAAATTTCCATCATGAAAAACATTAGCCTAAAGGAAAAGAAATGAGCTTCTCAGGACCCAAAGCTTCTGTTTACTTCCATAAAGTTTTTTTGCAGCCAGCAACTAGTGATCATTAGAGGAAGTTCAGTTACAGACTTTTAGCCAAGGCTGCTCAGTCCCACACTGAAGCTGCTGTGTAAAATGGGATCATAGTGAGAGACATGATGGAAACAGCAGTAAAAATGAAAGGCTGGTTGTTAAAGAAACAAACATTTGCCAGTTTTCCATGTTGCAGCAGTGTGTTGAAGGGACACTGTCTCTGTAATTGTGTCTTACAGTGTTTTGTGCTGTTTATTTCCTGCCAGCTCGTCTGTAAACAGGCCCTGACTGTCTGCAGCCGTTAGCTTGCTGGTTAGCCGCCGTGGCCTTCTATGTGTTGTGGTGGAACGAAGAGGAGAGGGCGTGAGGTTGGCGGGATCTCAACCACACGTGTACGTCCCACTAATTCAAACGATGCAGAGTGAGTCATGTGAGAGCTGTCATCACCTGCTCTTTACAGCCCGGAGAGAGGAAGCCGGCCCACGCCTCCCTGATGCCCTTTATTACATGTTCACTGGATGCAGCCTTAATGAACTGCTGCTAATTAAAAGCGGGTTACTGAGTTCAAACGAGGCAGTAAAGCGTAAAATCAGACGCAAGATCTTTGGGATCCTAACAGAAGCTAGAACATGCCTCTGACTCGTCTTTTCTCTTTCTTTTGCTTTTTCATTTAACTCTTTGTCATATCTTTTTCTCATTTGGTGGAGCTCATCTCTTCTCTTCTTACTGTTATGTATTTCCTTCCTCCTTTTCTCTCCTCTGTTCTTTTAAGTTGCCTCTTCTCTGCCCTCTGTTTTCTCTTTTGGTTTCACCCTTTTATTCATTCATTCTTCTCTTCTCTCCATTTCCATTCCTTTTTTTTCTTTAGTTTTTCTTGTTCTAATGTTTGTCGTTCTTTTCTGCTTTCCATTCTTCTTCATTCACTCCATTCATTTTTGCCTCCATCCTTCCTTATGTCCTTCTTTCTGCGTATATCCTTTCTTCCTGTTCTTGTCTTTTATTCCTCTCCTCCTCCTCCTTTTCACTTTTGTTTCTTTTCCATTCCCCTTCAGTCTCCTCTCCTCTCGTCTCCTCTTTTGTCCTGTTATTCTTTAATGATAAAGTTCTGCTCTATTTGTTGTCTTTATTTGCTTTCTGCCCCCTCTTTTCTCTCATTGTCTCCTGTCTCCCCTCCTCCTCACTGTCTCTATATTTCTCTGTGTCTCACAGTATGCCATGCTCCTCCTGTTTTTCCATCTTCTCTCAGTGTATTTGTCTTTTTTCCTTCTTTGTTCTCTAATCCTCTTCCTGTCTGTCTGCTGACCTTGTACTAACTGTCCTCTAATTATCTTAATAGCTGTCTGCTGTCCTTTACTTTGTCTTAAATCTATTTGTCAGATGGTTCGCTGAATGTTCGTACGAGACGTTTACCATCATCAGGTCACAGTAGCTGAGCTGTAGGGTGTCACTGTTCATGGCAGTGGTATAAAGAGAGGTTTATAAGCTTGACATTCGTGGCATTCATCTAAAATTCATGTTTCAGTATAATCAGCTAATTACAGTATTAGAGAAAAGTTTTACAGTTTTGAACCTCTGCAAAAAGTATATTGTAAGGCAGCCCACTGTTTACTTCTTTCAGTTGCTTCGGTTTTTTACTGTTTACTTATTTGACTGATCTGTGTTTTTTTTCCCGATGTGTACATTGCTTTGTGGTTTTCATGCCTCTGCGGTGGCGATGTCCTGAGGCATTATGTCTTCGCTCCACCCGTCTGTCCCTCCTATTCCCCTGACCACAATGGCTCAGGAACGCCTTGAGGGAATTTCTTTGAAATTTAGCGTAAACATCTACCTTTTCAGAGGATGAACTGAATAGATTTTGCAGAAATGGGTCAAAGGTTAAGGTCACTGTGACCTCTGTATCATTCTTGTGAATAGCTCAAGAGCAGGTTGAAAGAGTGTTTTTGCAATTTGACATAAATGTTCAAGTGGTCTCAGGGCTGAAGTGATTAGATTTTGGTGATCATAAATCAAAGGTCAAGGTCACACTGACCTTGCATTCATCTCATTCTTGAGAACGCAATATCTAAAGAACACCTTGAGGTATTTTTTTTTTAAATTTGACAAAGACATTCATAACGATAAATTGATTTGCTGAAGAATTTGCTGGTCAAAGGTGAAGGTAACCTTGACTGTGGATGTGTGTCATTCTTGTGGATGTGATATGTCAAGAACGCCTTGATTTTGTCAGAGACATGGATGTAGACTGTATTATGTGTAGTCTGACTTGTGTGTGCAAGCACTTGGTGGTATTTCTAATTTTTTATTCTATATTTATGATCTAACTGTTGCAGTACTTTGCCTTTGATTTAAGTTTTTTTATACCTTTCATGAATTTTTACAAAAGTATACATTGTATGGTGGTATTGGTCTGAATGAATTAAGTGTTTTCTGTGAAATGTGGCACCAAAAGAGGAAGCAGCGTCCTGCTGGTCCTCCTTCAGCTCGCTGCCGTTTGCACCGCAGCATTTCAGTGATGGATGTTGTATCAGCAGTATGCAGGGCTCAGAGGAGAAGACTTGATGGATAGTTTTTGGATGTTGGATCTAATTTTGGACAGAGTGATGCGTCTGGGCTGTGTCTGAAAGCTCTCCTAAATCTATCACACACACACACACACACACACATACACACACACACACACTAGATGTGACTGGTTGCTTGACCTTGCCAATATCTCCAAAATGTTTGAAGATTCTCTGATATGCTCAGAACTGAAAGCAGTATGATTATGTTGTCTGCCTCATATGAAATACTGCATTGATCTCAGAGGAGCGGAGATAAATTTGAAACAGTAAATAAAATTAAGAACAGAAACCCTTACTTAAGAGGATGTTAAGCTCATGTTTGGTATTTAACCTTTGTGTGTTTAAAGTGCCTTATTTTCACCTTTGCCAGCATGTGTCTCTTGATCATATATCTTTTGCAATAGTATAGTAAAGGATTTTATCACTTTTCATAGTGAGTCTTTGATACTGGTCATGTTTATGTCTCCATGCAGGCAGTAGCCATGGCCAGAGGCATCTGTACGTATGTACATCTGCCCCTCTGCCCCACTGTTGTGAACACAACATCTCAAGAACACCTTTAGGACATTTCTTCATATTTGGCACAAACGTCCACTTGGACTCAAAAATGACCAGATTAGATTTTGGTGATCATAGGTAAAGGTAATTTTGACCTATACCATCTCATTTTTGTAAATGCAGTACATTAAGAGGACCTTGAGGCATTTTTTTCTTCAAATTTCAGACAAGCATCCACATGGACTCAAAAATAAATAATAAAAATAAAGTAGAATTTTTTGGTCAAAGGTCATGGTCAAGACCAATGGGACCTTTCATCCATCTTATTCTTGTAAAGGAGATAACACTTATCAATTTCTTTGAATGTGGCACAAACATTCACATGGATTCAATAACAAACTGATTAGAATTTAGTTGTCAAAGGTCAAGGTCACTGTTACCTCACATGATATGGTTTTGGCCATAACTTAAGAATTCATATGCTTATTATGACAGAATTTCACACAAATGTCTCATAGGATCATACGATGAAATGAAGACATTTTATATCCGAAAGGGTCGAATGTCAAATTCACTGTGACTACATAATGTTCTGCAAAAATACTTTTCTGTTCATTACTCAGCTTCATAAATAGGAACAGAAAGGGAGACATTTTGTCAGATACTGAATTGGTAACTCTAATCTGTAAACTGTGCTGATTATAGACATCTTCTGTGGAAAGTGTGTGAAGCTTCCATGTGTTCACTGACATGATAAAAACACATAAACTGTGAGTGCAGCTTGACTGGTGTGTGAGGATATATAATGGCAGGTTCTAGATAAGGCAATATACATTTCTATATGCAAATTAATTGATTTCACATGGTGGAATATATTCTATTTTTTGATAATTATTATTTGACTCGGTTCAGGATTGCTTGTTTTCCTACCTGAATGCTCACTTGTTGCATGGTCTCAGTTTGCTGTGAAGAAAAAGCTTCCTGAAGTGCACCAGACAGTCAATATTTCAAAAACAGACAAGCAAAGGTGTTGCACTGACTCATACTATGAAAAGGACTCTGTGTTATGTGGCCAGCAGTCTCATTTTGGAATTAAAAAAAAGTTGGATTTCACATTTCAAACCTCATAAAAACAATAACATTAATAATAATAAGGCATTGCTTGCAGATAGAGGTGCTGTTCAGAGGATTAGCTTGTATTTCAGGTATATGATGTGGGTTATATCAGATCTATATTTAGCCCACTTTGAGCAGATACACGATGCTGCACATTGGGTAATGCGTTCCTGTGTATTGACTCATGGACACCACATCGTCACCAGCCTCTCTGATGCTTTATGTTTACTGTCATCACTAACTGCAGAGCTAAATAGCACCCTGCGATGCATGGTAACCATACAAACAGAACTTTCAGAGACTGACATGTCGGCCTATTGTCAAACCGCAGTTTAAGCGCAGCTCCAACCTTCGTCTTCGCGCCACCCGTCAACAAGGACCTCAGTGTTTGTTATAGTGTCTCACTCTCAAGTGTCTCATTCAGCAGGAGATTTACTGTATGAATGAGGGCACGCACGACCGCACTCGCTCCCTCTCTCATCTCTTTTATACATGCGCACACACAATTAATAATGGCAGCCTGTGTACATCCACAGACAGAAAGTATCTCGTCTCTCGTGTGACGAGCTGTCATAACATCGTACATTAGCACTGTGGCTTGAGTCAGTGGCGTTGAGTTCAAAGATGCTGTAAATTAAAATCATATGTCTTTCCTGACTGGTTATGTAGGACCTACTAACAGTCTGCTTTATGACTCATTAATCATAGCTGGGAATTTATCCTCAGAGGACATTTGTTGTATGCTTTTGGGTCCAGGTCCCATAGTTTGACAGGGAAACCTTGGAGCTCAGTGCAGTTGGAAAGGAAACAAGCATAACTTCTGAAACAGAGCAAACTGCAGTGTTAAAATGCACACTGTAAAATCTGAAAGGTTCCTACTTAAAATAATCTTTGAAACTGATTGCCTTGCAAAAGGAAAGTTAGTGTAACTATTAATCTGAATTTCTGTTTACTTTATATCTTATTGGTAAGTTTATTCAAAATTTAGTTGTATTTACCTAAGTTGTTACAACTTCAAAATGACAAGTGGAATAACCTTGTAACCCTGTCAACTGTTAGCTACTTCAGTAAACCAAGTTAGTCTGACTTAACTTATCATGACAAAATAGAGATCTGCAAGTTTTGTTAACATGTTTTAAAAAATACAAATATGACTGACTAATTTGCAAGCAGCAGAATACAAATATATGGCACAGTACGCTTGGTTTAGTGCATTTGCTAAAACTTAGAAAGATTGATTTTATAAACTTGCCATTTTGAGTGTCAACAGCTTCACTTCAAATTGAGTAGATATAACTTTAAGTTTAAGTAAACATAAAAGCTAGATATAAAGTCAGCACAAATAAAGGCTAATAGTTATATTAACTTGCAAGATTTTTTGTAAGAAAAATCAATTTGTCAGATATTACAGTGTAACATGTTTAACAATATACAAATATGACCGACTAGTTGGCAACCAGCAGAATACAGATATATAGGATTCTAAACTTGGTTCTATGATTTTGCTCAAACTTAGAAAGATTGATTTAATTAAACTCTTCAAGTTTAATTATTATTAATATTAATTTTATGTAAAATATAAATTAAGTAAACTTACAGTTAGATATGAGGTAAACACAATGTATGACTAATGGCTATATTTGCTTTCATTTACTCACATTTTTTTTAAGGCAATCAGTTTTCTAGATTTCTTTTTAAAGTAAAATCAACTTGTCAGATTTTACAACATGTTTAATAAAACACAACTATGATTGATTTGTTTGCAACCAGCACAATACAGATATATAGCACAGTAAACTTGGTTTACTGAAGTTGGCAAAACTTAGAAAGACTGATTTAATTAAACCTAAACTCATATTGAAGTTGTCACAATTTTACACTTTTAAGTAAATATAACTAAATTTAAGTAAACTTAATAATTAGATATAAAGAAAACATAAACTAAGATAAATAGTTATATTATTTCCCTTTTTCAAGGCAATTGGTTTCCAGGATTATTTATCTACAAAGTAATATATGACAAAGATTGACTTCATTTAAAATGTAATTTTTAAGTTGCAACAACTTCAAAAAAAAATTAGATATAAATTAGATAAAAACAGAACTGAAACAAAGACTAATAGTTATATGTACTTAAATCAGTTTCCTAGTTTATAAGGTAAAATTCACTTGTCAGATTTTACAGTGCAACAGCTGCATTCGAAAACAACATTTTTGTCCGACTTGTTTGTTTCTTCATCAACGTTCACACTCAATTTCTTTCTTATTTTTCTCACAGGCTCTGGGGCTGCCAGTGAAAAACAATAAAGACTTTGTGGCTTTTAATAGACCTAAAGCATGATATTGACAAACCTCAGAACCCTGTGGTGTTGGGAATGAGCCTCAGATGACAAACTACACTTTAGAAAATTGCAGTGTTGAAAAAAAAAAAAGCAATCAGTTTGCGTGAGCGGCCAGGAAGTCACTCCATCATCTCCCAGATGCACTGTGTCAACATGTTAGGGCACTAATTGATTTAAGATTGCCTAATTGTAGTCTGATTAAAGAGCGGTCCTGTCCGCTTCCTTTTGATTTTGACTTTATTTATTTGCTTTCGCTGTGGACACAGCTGGGCTCAATGTGTCAATGCTTCACTGCCCTCTGTGGATGTCTGCTGCGTTTGAGTTTATTTTCCTTCCGACGCGTCCTTTTCATTCCATGGCGAGATCTGAGAGGTGGCTGCACGGCGGGGAGTCAGCAATCGCAGTGTCACACAGAGGTCCAACATGTAACAGACAGGAGGTGGGGGACGGTGCGGAGGTGCAGGGAGGGGGCACACAAACTGAGGCAAAGTTTGAAAAGCTCACATAGAGCTGTCAAATTCACACTCATGATTTGTTTTTAAAATAAGGGGTAAAAGGTTAGACAAATTAAAGGACTGATACTCAATTTCTGCAAAGCTGCCTGTAAGAATGTCAGGCGGCTATATGAACACTGACACAGGTTTTGCTTGATGTAAACATTCCTCATTTTCATACCAACCATCACACATTGACCTTACTAATGAAAGTGATAATCAGCAAAATCCATAGTCCACCCTCTGTGCTAAAATGTGTTCAACTGAAGCGTCAGCCATAAAAGCTATATTCCAAAGTTTCAGTCTTTTTTAAAATATTGTCTCTTTTTGTTACTATTTGAAACACTGCCCTAGGAAACAGGAAAACTTTAGAACAACGCCTAAGAAGAACAAGGGCCATATTGGAAAAAAAAGATTTTGTGAGAACAGCTGTAATATAAAAAAAAAATAAGTTGTAAATCTGGGAGAAAAAAAAGTCTTGATATGAAATTTAAAGTTGTAAATTTATAGGAAAAAGGGGAAATATTACAAGATTAAATTTATTTAGAAAAAAAAGTAGTGATATTATGTGATTTAACTTGTAGATTTGCAAGGAAAAAGTCACAATATCACATGATTAAAATCATAAATTAAGAACAAAACAGTTCATAGACAGTGAATTATGAAAGATGTCTCCAAGAGTAACTATGGGAATGTTGTGGTTTCCTTTACACATTTTTTTGTTTCAGAAGTAAAAACAGTAAAGAAGTCCAAATTATTGTGACATTGCACTAACAATAATAATCACTTCCGGACAGTCAACTGGCAGCTGATTTCAGTTAAGGAAATGTTTTTGTTTTTTTTCTGTTGTCATTTTCAGCCATAACTGTGACGTTTAAAGATATACTGTAGAGTTAAACAGTGGTCTGCTTTCTGCTGTGTTTATTTTATGTATGGTGTTGGTTTGCTAGTATCTTTTGTAAGACAAATCTGCCAGCACGGAAGCAATATACTGTTGTGGGCTGGGCCACAACAAAACATATTTCAGCCACCTAAAAAAAGTCAGTTAGTGGACGCCAAATTAAAATATTTTTAACTGCCCGACCTTACACACTAACTGACGAAGGCAGCAGTAGACCAGCAACTTCCGTGTTTTGTGAAGTAAATTACTGTTTTTGGCAGTGGAGTCTGGTGGCTTTAAAATGAAAAGGCTGACTGACACCAAAGTAAAGCAGCAAAAATCTTCTAAATATTGTATATACTCGACTTGTACAGTATCACAAAGGTATTTTGTTCCTCACGGTCCCCTGCCTCATCATCAAACTTTTTAGTTTACTGAAATTAGGCTGTAGACCCCTTTTACAATACCAGTAGAGCAGAGGTGCGTACAAAGCTCTACAGCAAACAAGTATGCCTTTCTGTGACTGTGTGGCTTGTTTTTGGTGTGTCAAGTTGAGCATCATCACATTGAAAATCATAGAGAACAGGTAAGTAAATAATAGAAAGCAGCATGGAGAGAGGTCTGGAAAACTTCACAATGGTTGCTTCTTTTAATATATCTCTTACTTTTTCAGTTTTTTTGTTTTAAACTTGATGCAGACTTATTAAGATCAATGTTTGATTGCTGCTTAGGTGGAGATGGACAGTATTTTGTGATGGCATGTCCTTGCATCTCACTGGCTAAGCCTTTTAACCTTGAGCAAATTGGCTTCATTTTTTTTTTTTTTTTTTTTTTTTTTTTACAAAAAACAAAGCAACTTATGAAGATGTGCAAGGAAAAAGTACAGGTAATATAACCCAAAATAGCAAAATAGAAAAATATAAAAAGTACAGGAGTACCTAAAAATTTGTGTGAATAAATAATTAAATAAATAAATATGAAGAAAGAAAACAAAAACAACAAAAACAAGGAAATTACCTGGAAAATTGTAACAAAAAAATACTATATATATATATATATATATATATATATATTTATAACCTTGTAAATTTCTTTTAAATATATAATCAAGATAATTATAAATGTAGTTTTCAGGACATTGTTCACTACCTTTTTGACAATAGATTTTCAAAATCTACTAATTTCTGCAATTTGTGGAATACTACTTGCCCAGTTACTCATTGCCCTTTTCCCATTAAAAAGGCAAGCCAATAAGTTATGTTGATCCAGGTTTCACAGGGTTAAGGGGCTAAAAAATGTATTATAGGTATTACTATAGGTATTATAAGTCCATCCCTCCTCGAGCCTCTCCACCCTTGCTGTTCACCCAATCTCTCTCCTTTTTCCTCTCTTCATCTCTCTTCAGCCCCCCCTTCGATATGTCAAGCACATCCTCATTGTGTCTAAACAAAATCTTGCACAAGTTTACATAAGCACAATCAAACACAACAGAGGGGCTCTGGTGAAACTTGCAAAACAGCCCCGTGGCCTGTGTTTATGTGGAAATATTGGAAGAGATCAATTGGACAGTGAGATGGCTACATTTCTTCTTTCTTTCTCTCTCTCTCTCTTTCTGTCTCTCTATCTGTCCCCCATCCAGCCTGAAAATGAAAAGCATCAGTCATATTAATGATATGGGTTTAAACCATGAGCTTTGCTTAAAGCAGCATTAGGAAGTGAAATGAAAACAAAGCCCAGAGTGCAGCGAGGACACGCCGACTTGTGCAGCACTGATTCAGCAGTATATTTACCCACGAACTAGAGGTTTATGAGTCCAGGACACAATGAAGACAGCTTTCAGCTCTCATTCATGCTCCATCTGGGTACACTGAGTGAAAATGATTAGCGCTCTAAAAGGATCAGTGGGTGGCTTTGCAGACACCAGGATTTGATCCTAAACATGTCTGCAAAGTGGGAAATTATATGGAATTATAATTTGGTGATTCCTGGGGTTTGGTAAGGTTGGAATCTTGGATATGGGTAAATTAAGTGGGGCGTGAGTATAAATCACACTGACCATAATCCTTAAATCAAAATGGTCTGGGAACAGTGGAATTTTGGAACCTGTTGGTGCGCCTGTGTCCAGGATGGGCTGAATTAAAGTAAACTTGAACTCCTGAATGCTTATAGAGTTTCATTTACTCCATGCGAGTGGACTTAGCTAAAATCACACAGCAACCCCTGAATGACTCGATTTCAGTCCAGACACTCCGACCTGACGGCCGAGTCAAAGCATGAACTAAGTGGAAGAGTTGTGTTATTGTGTTGTTGGTAGGTGGTAGTAGCTGGTACAGAGACACACCTCAGAGTAAAAAGGGACAATAGAGTCAGCAGCTGTTTGGCAGAAACTTGAACAGAAGCATACAGTAACTCCAGCAGTGTCTGGTCATCCCTGCACTGTCTCTCTGTCCTTTGTTTTTGTCCTTCCTGCCTCTTAAAGGCCTTATCTCATAACAGCAATGCTGAAAGGTTACAATAAGGTGAACTGCTTGACATTATTTCAGCTGGTCTACTACTGTGTCAGTGCAACCACAACTTACAGTCATCAGTCATAAATAAAGGCAACTCATAACTGACAGCAAAGCAAGAATACAGTTGCTTAAATTCAGGCTGCTGTCTTCTGATCTTCACGTGTGGGGTTTGTGTGTAGTTTACTTTATAACTTACTGAGCTCAGTTTTAGCAATGCCACAGGAACAAGAAAACAGTCACATCATGCCATCTGAAAAGTTTATGAACTGAAAGCCTACAGTTTGTGTTGACATTAGTTACACTAAAGATATGTTTCAGCAAATATTGTATTGTATTAGATGTTACTCACCAGTCTAAAAGAAACGTGAGTTCAACATCAAACCGCATCTTTTTAGTCTCAAGAAGCTGTCTCGAGCATTAGAAAGCCACACAGATATTTACTCTAGTTTTGCTTCTTCTACATCGTTTCTTTTCTTTGCTGCAGAACGTTGCTTCTTTCCAAGAGGTGAGACTGTAACCTCTACACTGTATCAATTGACTCTATGCCCCGGCCAGATTGACTTCATATTGTCCTGCGGCTCACGAGAGGCCACAGTGTCTTACTATTATTACAGAAGGGACAGCCCGTCCCTGGCTGCTTATCAGTGGATATTTCTGCAATTCAATACATAGAATACATCAAAGACGTTATTTCTTCACACTCTGTTGATAGGGTTAGTTCATGTTTGGAATGTTTTCGACTAAGATTATGCCCAGATCTAACATCTAGCTGCTTTAAAATGAACGTCTTGTTTTAAATGACTTGTCTCCACCATGCAGCCTGGTTCAGTTCAGTTTGGAATAGGGATGCCAGTCAGTATGCTTACATGATATTTCACAAAGATCATTTTGGAGCCTGTATTTATTTATTCATAGTGCTAGTTTGGTGTTGTAGTGTAGTCTTTTTATTGGTATTTATTGCATATTTAACATTTTGATTAGCACTGGGCTACTTGAGTTGTTTTTTCTCTTTTAGCTTCTTGTCATATTTCAATTTCTATGTTGTCTATGGTGTTTGAAAACTGTGTTAATGGATGTCTTGCACTTAATACTGCAAAACAAATCTACCTATGGGTACAAACAAAGAAACCTGACCTGACCTGGAGTTATCATTGTCGGCACCATTTGACATGCAACCCGTTTGCCACTTGCTACCTTGTTTGGTAAGTGACGTTATAGGTCAATCGGAAGAAGGTACAATAGTAACTAGCTGAAAGAGTGGCATATTTTCATCTGCCATTTTGGAGTCGGACCTCTGTCAATAAATGGATTCTCCCCCGGTGCTCGTATACTGTGAAGTCTAACTTAATGGCCTATTCCAGCTATAACCTTAGCTCCATTTAACTGTGCATGGAAACGGACTGTATGGGTTACTTCAGCGGAGAGAAAGAGATGAGTATAGGAGGAATTTATGTGGCTTGCTGTCTTGTGGATGTCACGTCTTGGAATGGCTCTCAAGCAGGAGAATCTGGTGTGAACTGAGGGTAGATAATGAGCAAAAGACTTGTCTTATTCTCCTCTCCTGCCTATTTCCTCCTCTTTTTTACCACCGAGGTTAACATGATTATAAAATATTCCCTCTCTTCGCACACTGTTAATGCTTAAAGACTCTGTCCACTCTGCTGGGGTTTAATAAGCCCACCACCACCCTGAGTTTCCAAGAAAAGCCACAAATGAAAAGCTCACAGTAAGTGTCAGTAATTGAGGAGACAGAGTCTGAAGAGAGTTTCACATACAGATCTGTTGTACTGGCTGAAATAATGCAATATCAAGTCATACCGAAATTCCTCCAATCAAACAGTACCTGCATGCAATCCTTTTTAGTGGAGGTGGTCTAATTCTGGACGATCCCAACTCCCCACTGTATTAGCACTGATTGCTGTCACTTTATCACCTCGATGGCTGCCCGGTTAGCACACGCTAACACAGCAACTTGTCCCAACAAATTCCCACCAACACCGAAACACTTCAACTCTGTTGTTAACCCCTTAATAACCATGAGTTATCATTAGCCGTGTAATGCTGACAGTTAGCCCTGTCACTGTGTGTGTGCACACAGGCTCCCCGGCATGGAGCTCACACTCCTGCAGCAGCAGCTGCCACCCAAACAGCAGGGATGCATGATAATATCGGCATGTCATTGGCACGGCAGAAGAAGAACTTGAAGGAGTTACCTCAAGAATGTTCTAATTAGAATTTGGCTGTCAAAGGTTAAAGGTCAAGGTCACTGTGACCTCATAAAAGATATTTTTGGCCCTAGTTAAAAACTAATTTCACACAAATGCATACTTGGATAAAATTATGAAGTGCTGACATTTTATGTCCAAAAAAAGGTCAACTTCACCTTGACCCATAATGTTCTGCAAAAAACACATTTCTGTCCATTACTCAACATCATATCTCAGGAAGAGAAGGGGAGACATTTGGTCAGATACTGAATTGGTGACACTAATCTGTAAACTGTACTGATTGTAGAGATCTTCTGTGCTACAGGGGGAAAGATGTGTGTGCAGCATTCATGTTTTCACACACATGGATATAAAGTGCAGCTTGACTGGTACACAGAGGCAATTCAACTTTTGGCGGTATTCCTGACTTACAGCAGCTATGTGTCTTTTTGTCTCTGTCTTTTCTGTCTTCTTCTCCACAGTATGTTTATATTTGTGTAACCTGTCTGCACTGTCTGGTAGGTCAACCTCAGAACCTCAGACTAAACACAATGGCAAGTCATCCCAGTAAGGCACAGGGTCCACACACACACACACACACGGGCAGCCCAGTCTGATCCCTGTTAAAGTCAGTCAAGGGTGTTACATGTTTGCAGTTAACTTCAGCCTCATCAAAATGCCCCATTTGAAAATTTACTGGCCTTTCAGTGGCACAGTGGGGCCCTATAAACGCACCCGTGCACACCACTACATGCACATATTATACTTAAACACTTATACACACTGTAGATGCTAATGTTGTCAGACCCTCAGAACGACCGAGTGACAGCGGTTTGATTCACTTCCAGCATCAGCTGCCTGTTAGGCGCACACACGTGGCCCTCACATTCCTGACTCCGGTGTCATCCCTCTCATCAGACATTTCCCGGCACATGAACTCTCACTGACACATGTTTGTTTATGAAGCCTAATTGGCTGCCACGGCTGACTTTATCTCTCTCTCTGCGTGTCTCTCCATCCTGACAGATGTGGACGAGTGTGTGGACAACAACGGCGGATGCCAGCAAGTGTGCGTCAACACCATGGGGAGTTATGAGTGTCTGTGCACAGAGGGCTTCTTCCTCAGCGACAACCAGCATACCTGCATCCACCGCTCTGATGGTAAGACTGGAGCAGAGACACAGAGGACAGGGAGAGCTTGGAGAGAGCATGGGCTTTAGTTCAGGGCTACATAAAGCTGCTCGATGCTCATTGCTCAATATTTAACTAAACACAGGGATTAGATTCCCCAAAATGTTTGGGTTTACGGGGAAATGGATCAGTTTGCTAGAATGACCCGAGAGTGTGACATTTGTTAAAGAAAGGTGGAAAGAAACGCAGACGGGTGCTGCTTTGTTTTCACTGGTGCAAATATGAAGAAAGAGCTGTTTGTGCCATAGTGTCTGACTGAAAAGACACAAGACAATTCAATGCAGTCAGTGAGGTTTAGTGTTAAAAGTTTGATTGTTAGGTACTTTTTCAGGCGCGATATTTCTTTCTTTATTTTCATTTTGTTTTGACCAATTGTATTTATACATTTTCAACCCAGCTTACTAGTATACATCAGCCAATAACTGCTGACAACATCACAAAACAGAAATGTCAGGCGAATGAAAGACAGGTTAAATTAAAAAATTAAAAAAACTAAAAAAAAATAAGAAAAAAAAATAAAAATAAATGAATGAATAAATGAATGAATGAATAAACAGATAAATAAACAGATAAATAAATAAAGTATGCATCATGTGATACAGCCCTACTAAGATACAGAGAAGTAATGAATAATGTTTTCCGCGTTTCCATTTTTTTAAATTCATTTTTTAAATCATTAATACGAATTCATGTCATATCTCTAGCTAAGCTGAGTGCCTCCTCTGGACTAACATGTCTTGCAACCATTCATCCTGACAAAAGAGAGCTCAGCAGATAAAATCTCAATGAAAGAATAAATCCACTGTGAGTAGAAAGAGTGTGTGGTGGTTGCCATCTGACCGCCAACATTTTTTTAGCAACAGTGCGTGCTGAAAGCTAGAGCAGCCTTTGTTTCTGTCGGTAAACATGAGGGCAGCCATGTAAAAGGCCTCCACTCCTCCTGCATATCAACACCCAGACTGACAGATCTTCAAGACGCTGCATCATTTGTGGTTGTTGTTTGTCTCTTTTTGTGTCAGTTACTTTAAACAATGTCTCTGGACCATTGGCCCCACGACCCCATAGGCCCTTGTGCCTTCTCTAGGCCCAGTCAGTAATCCATCTATGCCTGTTGGAACCTCAAGGGCCTGATGAGATGGAGCGCTTTAACAGCCCAAGTGTGTCTTTAATGCTTTCATCGCCAGAGTATAATTATTCATTTGCCAGCTAGTGCAAGTGTTTTTGGTCATATTTTACAGTCTTTCAAGACTCCAGCATATTTTATGTTTTTAATATATAGAAATTAATAAATCAAAAAAAGGACAGATCTTCAGTTTTTCTTCACAAAAAACATATTATTCTGGCTTCTTCCATTCCTTTTATCAGCACCTACATTTGTGCATTGTCATCAAAAAAACAACACTGAAAGAAATTGAATAAATGACAGTATATTTTTCCCCAGGTTCACTTATGATCTGAATAAGTTGCTTATTGTGTCTTTTTAAAAATAATGTCACTGAGAGGGTTTGAAAAGCTGCTAAATAGCAAAAAAGTTGGGCAGTTAGTAGTTCTCTCTTCCTGTGACCCTGGTATCATCTTGTTAGTTTGTTTTGGGACATGGAAATGTTGTTTTATTGCACAATAACCCTAACAGTGCCTTCTACAGTTTAACAGTGAAAACACCAATTGATTGAATGTCATCACTGAAGTGTTGTGTTGTAAATGACAGAAAATCTCCATAGTGGTGTGGAAAGTGTTAATAATCTATTCTAATAAGCGTTTTGTTTGCTGCTTTTGCATTTCTGAGCTGCCTGCATTATTTTGCTTTATGCACCTTGAATTCTTGCAAGAGTGCCTTGAATGCCTTGGGTTGAAAAAACATCAGCGTGCAAAGCGCCTGATGTCACTGGTGTTCAGTGTTTACCATAGAACTGTAAAATGTGTGTGGCTGTAGCTGAAATTCCCCATGTTTTTTATCATTCAGTGTCCCCTTCGTAAATTTGAACATTATTGTGGGTCTGTGAGGGCTGTAACGATGGAACTCTTCATATGCTCCTTTCCTCAGCAGCAGGTTGTGGAGTTTGAGTTGCAGGATGGATAATTTATCTGTCAGTCTCGCCAGAGCTGATCTGATCAGATTGATGCATGAAATGAGCAACTGCTGCAGAGGCGAGTCAATGCCAGTGATCTAGCACAAGTTTCACTTTAACTGCACCTGGTGTTTTACTGCTCTGTCTGTGCCCAGAGTATACTCTACACTCGATTGTGTGATGCATTGTACAACTGCATGGTGTTCATATTACAGCAGCGCTCCTAATGAGCAGTTCAGCCTCAAAAACATAAAATCAGTTGGTAGTGGTGGATGATTTGATTGTAGCGACCCACCACAAATAAATGAATTACATTTTTTCTAATTGTCCAGTGAGATGGACTGAGAGGTGGGCCCTCTGCGCTAGAGATGACAGGTTTATGCTCAGCTAATGGTAGCTCACTCTCAACATTGCTCTTGTTAAGCTGCAACCCATATCTGAAGAAATTGCAGCCTAAGCTGCTTTTTACATCTTTCCAACTGTATTTAGACTTGATGATTGACAGCAGATTGTCAAAATAAGCCATAAACGAACCGTAATTCAGGTGAAGCTCCTGGAGCAGCTGCAGATACTCTGTGTGATTTCAAAGGGTCTCCCTGAGGGTCTCATGTAGCCACACAAATCTACATTTCCCTCTGACTAATGTACTATTTGGGAACAACCTTTCACCCTCAATGAGAGCTAGATAAGTGCCCTTTGCCTGTCTGTTTTTGGTGCAGATCTTAAGGTACAGATCTATGATTTTACTTCACAACTGACTTTTCCTGTAGCACCATCATCAAGTCAGCATTTGGGGTTTTGACTGAAAGGGTTCCTACGAAAGCATGTTAAGATAATCAGACAGTCACAATGGCTTTTGCACAGCTTTGTTCAGGCAGTGAAATAATCAGTTTTATACTTTATTACACACTTATGACTGTTAAAAAGAAAAAAAGAAAAACAATTTCTCCATTTGAAGGTATCATTTATACTTTTTTTTAAAAGATTTTTTTTTGGGCCTTTATTGCCTTTAATTGACAGGATAGTGTAAGTGTGAAAGGGGGAGCGAGAGAGGGGGAGACATGCAGAAAAGGACCGAGGCCAGATTCAAACCTGTGGCCACTGCAGTAAGGACACAGCCTCTATACGTGGGGCGCTGCTCTATCCACTGAGCCACCAGGTGCCCCTTAGTTTTTTATACTTAACAGGACCTTCTAATCCCACATAGCTGGCAGAAATGAACCCTTAGGGCTGGCTTTAAAATTAAAGCTTGTCAAAATTAAGCTTTAAAAATATTATATATCGATATGATTTTCTACTTTCATTTAGTAAATATTTAACCAACATCAGTCCAAATCATAAATATCAAATATTCATTAATTTTCAGAATTTTAACCATTTAAATGCCAGGTTTTTGTCATGATGCCACAAAGTTTTTAGATGAAAGACACACACACACACACACACACACAAAGAATTATTTTCAATATACTATATGCAAATTAGATTCTAAGTAGATTTTTTTTAATGATGACAGCCTGGGATATGTCAGTGATTAGCAGCAACATTGATTATGAAAGTGCAACTTGTGGACAAAGCATGTATTTTCTCAATATGCTAAATATGGTTAAAAAAATGATGTCATCAAATGGAAAATAGTAAAAATGTCAAATTCCTAGGCAAAAGCCCAGAATGACACCCAGAAAATAATACAATGCATATAAAAACATGCATTGTATTATTTTATCATTCTTTATCATTCTTTGATGGCTGTGGGATCAAAATGTCAGTTTGAATGGGTTTAAATTGAACTTTTTTTGACCTTAACAGTCTGAATGTAACAATTTAGTTTCTATGGTGTATTTTAGACTTATTGTAGGAGCTGAGCTTGAAATTCACAGATTAAACTAAAATACACAATCTTGCCAAACTTTACGTCATGTGCATGAACACAGCCCAAAATATTAAAAATGAAGAATGAAAGGCGCTTGAAATTCACCAAACAGTCCCTAAGGGTTAAAATGCATAGTAAACAGGTGCAGGATAGACTTTCTGTGTCTGAGTGAGAGACAGACGGAGGTGAAACAAATTCAACTCAATCTGAGCATGATACTATTCAGAGAACTGTACCATGGTTTGATCACTTACATGTTGATCCTCCTTCAGCTTCTGATCTCCTGTCATTTCCATCCCCTCTCTTTACTGATCCTGTGTCAGGCTTTCTAGATCACAAGAAGATGTGGGACTTGAGGGCACTGACATCATGCGGTGGCGTTAGATTTCTTAAAATTTATGGGCTCAGTGTGTGGCGGGGAGGGGTACTAAAGGAGTGCTGATCACTGTCCACTCACACACACATTCTCTCTGTACAATGCTCACATGCATGCTGATGTGAATGGGGACAGTGTGGCAGTTCAAAGACAGAGGAGAGGACAGTCATCTGTCATCTTTGCAAGAAAGGAGACACAGAGGAATGAAGACTGAGGAGGCGGAGGAGAGAGAGATCAAATAGAGAGTGACCTCTCCTTTCTCATCTCCCTCTCTCCCCTGTGTGCTCACAGTACTCCTGTGGTCAATGTGAAGGCGTGTTAGGAGCCAGTGTTGGGATGTTAGAGGATTCTCTGTGGACACATTGAGAGAGCGAGGTGAAAGAGACGCAGAAATAGACGTGTGTTTGCTGACTGGAAACCCCTCAAACCAGCATGTGAATATATCTCCCTTTCCCTTCTCCCCTCTCTCCTTCAAACTGTTCCCAACAGCAATTTTCTGTAGTGGATTAGGAAAGTTGCACCACAGAATTAATCTACAAATTACTCAAATGCAAATTGATTTACTGAGTTTCATGGACTAATTCCCCTTAAAAAAACAAAAAAAACAAACAAAAAAACATTCCTTATTCTTTAAAACGAAGGCAAAAAGTGTTTCTATTAATAAACATATGTTGATGTAAAAAAACAACAACAAATAAACAAAATCTCTATATCAGGGAAACTGATTTGTTTTGTTTGGGGGCCACTTTTGCAAATAGACAGGAGGCCGGGGGCCAGTCGCAACAACCCCATACATGTTTTGAGGAATTTGGAGAATTTTAAGGACATTTCTCAGATTTTAGGACATTTGTAGAATTTTATCACATTTCTAGGATTTTATCACATTTCTAGGATGTGAGGACATTTGTAGGATTTTATGACATTTGTAAGATTTAGGACATTTATCAGGTTTTAGGACATTTCTAGAATTTTGGGATGTTTGTAAGATTTTAAGACATTTCAAGGACTTTAGGATGTTTCTAGGATTTTCCAGAATTTTAGGACATTTATATCGGACATCTTTCGGATTTTAGGACATTTCTATAGGACATCTTTAGGATTTTAGGACATTATCAGGATTTTAGGACGTTCTAGGGTTTTAGGACATTTCTCAGATTTTAGGACACTCAAGGAATTTTTGATGTTTGTAGAATTTTAGGACATCTCTAGGATTTTAGCATGTTTCGTAGGTTGTAGGACATTAAGGTCTTAACTAGGACCTCTGTTGGGGGGTGTGTGGTATCCTCCACTCATGGTTGTTTATGCACTCTGGCACCTGATGTATACTAAAAGTACAAAAGCAATTCCCAATTGGAATCACTTTATTTTTATTGTGAATTAGGAAGTGGTTGGGGGGGTCACAAGGCACAATGTCCGGGGCCAGATTTAGCCCGCTGGTTGTAGGTTGGGCATCACTGTTGCAGATCAAAGCAGTCACTGTGCCGACGTGTTACTCTGGCTTCTGTCAGAGGGATGTTCACAGTAAACAGGCAGTGAAGATGCTTGTGGTATATTTCCGTTGCCCGGCTCTGGCAGGCTGTTCTGAGCCTCTAACCGCGGGCTCACAGCCCCTACCCCGCCCACACATCCTCAATCACACACTTGTGTCCTCTCCTCCTCCTGCACAGGAATAGCAGCAGCATCCCGGTGTCCCACAGGAATCTCCCTGCACATTTCTTTCCATCTTCCCTTTCATAGCCCGCTTCTCTCCCGTCTTCATTTTGCAATATAGACATGTGGTCTGCTGGTCACATTGACGTGCCATATTTACCCTGACTCAGCACTGGTGCTGTCAGTGTTAATGTGTTAATCGCAATGCGATTAAGGTAATCGCAATGCGATTAAGGCCTGTGATTAACACATTCATTTTTTCTAATCCCACTTATCACCAGCGAGCACTAGAAGACCTTCCATGTCATGTCACGTTAGCTTCTTAGTAGGGGGGTGGAATGATGCTCCAAAGTTAGGTTAAATTTTGGCGATTGAAAAACAGCATGGCCATTTTACAGGGGTCTTTGACCTCTGACCTAAGAATAGCTGAATGAAAATGGGTTCTATGATTACCCATGAGCCTCCCCTTTACAGACATGCCCACTTTATGCTAGGCCCATGCGGTTCTTTGCTGTTGATTCCTTTGATTCCTTGTCAAGACGATATGGTAAGAACTGCTTTAATTTGTAAAAATGGACTTCAAAACTATTTTGAAATGCAAAATAATGGAAATGAAAAAAGATGATTAAGAAATGTGATTAATTGTGATTAATTATACATACTCTGTGATTAATCGCAATTTAAAAAACTAAGCATTTGACAGCCCTAATCTGTACGTTTACATGATGTTAGATAATGTCAAATTATTGTCTTAGTCCAACTAAAGGTGGACTTTTAAAATACATGTAAACATGTTAGTCTAACTGAAATCGCTCTAAATGAAATTTTTTGACGTCGGACTAACACACCTAGATAATGCGGTTGGGGTTGATTTACTCTTTCTTAGATACACCTCAAGCCCCCTGCACACTGTGAGATTTTTGCATTCTTATAAGTTTAGTGCAAGCCACATTGTGCGACATGGATCTGAATAAACTTGGGTACGACATTAAGTTTGATGTGTGCCGATTGTGCAATGACATCACCTTCTGAATTGCAGGCTACGACCTACGTCCATCGATGTCAACACGCATGAACAGAGGGTTGTTGGAGTGCGTCATTCATCTACGCCACTGTCGTGGTAGAGAAAAATGTAAAATAAATTGAGCCTTTGCTGTAGCAGTGTTTACGTGTGTCAGGAAAAAAACCTAGAGAAAAGGAGAAGGAGAATGTGTGGAGAAAAAAGGCAACTTGGCACTCCAGTATTGCAACGAGAGGTCAAAGTAAGTATTAGCATCTATCAGCATTTAGCAGTGTCGCGCTGGTCACTGTGTCATTTCATGCTGCATTTCTGTTGGCTGGTTAGTGGACGTGGGTTGTAACAGCTGTCACACAGAGAGATTCTCATCCCAAATATCCAACACTCGCCACATTTCTGCCATCTGAGACAGCTCAAAATTGCACAATGTATACCGGGCTTCAGTCAGACCAGAATTGGCCTAAACGTTGTACACATGCACTAAAGTCCCGGTGCTGGGCTTTGAGCCAGAAGTGGAACAGGTATTAACAAAATCTTTTGTACAAATTTGTAGAAGCAAAAAGGAAGAATTAGAAAGGAAGAAATCAAAACAAGGAAGGTACCAAGTAAAGCGTAGAGTATGTACAAAATGTAGGCCCTACAGCACCGAAAAGTTATCAGTGTTTTCACACGTTCGACATGCAACATGTTTGCAACTTGCTTATTGCCAACACAACCTGTTAGATGCTAATGTAATAGATCGACTGGAAGAAGGTCTAAAAGCAGCTAGCTGAAAATTGGGCAAGGTCTGACATAGTTACGTCAATAAATAGACTCTCCCCCAGTGCTTGTATACACTGAGAAGAACAGTCAGCTTAACTGTGCATGTAAATGTACTGACTGTAACAGTAGGGGTTTTTGGGCTACAGCCAGCTGCTCAACTTACAGTCTGATAGGCATGTGTTTTGTGTGTATGTGTTTGTGAAAGGCAGTGAGAGACAGTTTGCATTGGATTCTTGCTTTGCATATGGTAAGTGTCAGCTCGAGGCTCATTTCTTTCTCTCTGACACTCGCCTGGAGGCTAATAAAGCCTAGCAACAATTGTTTGTTCCATTATGGTGTGTTTCCACTCTGTTGGGCTTCACAGCTTCGTGTGAAGCACACCCAGACCAGAACCAAGACTCTGGACCACCAGTTCCTCCAGTCAGGAAACAGCAAATGTTCCTGATCTGTCATGATGTGGGCAGCCTATGACCACATGAGTCAGGTATGGCTCACAGGCCCAACAGTGACACACATGTAGAATCAAGAAGCTCTTTTCCATTTTGAGAAATTTGGGGATCTCTAAAATGGAGGATCTGGCTTGTCAGCATACGTTTAAGGTTACCTGCTGCCCTTGAAAAGGATACAAATGAGTGGTGAGTTTGTGCCATCAATAATTGTAGAGTAGGTCATTGAATAAGAGTGTTGTATTAAAGTGTGTGTGATTTGCAGCAGCAGTGCAGAGCTTGATTGGTTGCAGTATTAAATATCAAATTGATGCCTCCGAGTTGACCGGGTCTGTCTCTCTCTCTGTCTGATTTATTAATTGTGCCTGTTGGACAATGTAGCCCCGCCAAAACAGAGTGAAAACAATACGCTTGTAAATTCTTCTCTGAGCTCAACACCAAAGTTCCTGGCAAAGTTGGAGTTGGCAGTAAGTTGGGAATTTTAAACACCATCTCATGCGGACGCCATGCCTGGCGCTCCAAGAGTGTGTTTGGTCGCAGGAGTGTCTGCGAGCTGTGGAACACGATGACTCTGCGATTCTTAATAGTGGACTGTGGGTAGGGAAAATAAACCATTTTGATCAGAAAACAATAGAGAAGAATTCCTGATACTGTTAAAAATGTCCCATTTTTATGTTGGTTGCATTTTTTTGATGCCCTCCTGTTACAGTTTTCTTCTCTTTTTGCTCAGCCCCGTGGGTACAAGCCCAGTGTTGGCTGCGTGTGATTTACAGGCGAGTTGTCAGAGGTGAAAATAGCCCGTCGGCAGCTCCTGAAAGCCTGTGTGTAATGGTAGGGATTACAGTTAACAGGAGGCAATGATCTGCTGGTGCTCCAACATGCAGGCCACTTACGAGACACTTGTGGGTAGTGAAGGAGCTGCTAACTGTGGGACATGCTGCTCAGTGGAATCCGATCACTTCAAGGGGCCAATGGCAAATATTTTAAACACTAAATGAAACACTAAATGATTTTCATAAATGAAAATCTAGATTTTCATTTTTGAAAATCTAGATTTTCCCTTTAGCTTTCTTTGTCGCTTTGTTTGGGCTTCTGTAATTTTTAGTTGCCCCCCCCCCCCCCCCCGCGCTGACCTCCCAGAGATACACACTCACACACAACAGTATTTAAGTAAGTATTTATGACAATGCAGAGTAAGTTCCCAAAGAAGTCTCTTCAGTCATTTGGAACTGGTTCGGTTTTGCAGCATCAGGTGTCAAACAATCAATAGTCTGATAGTTTGTTTAAAGGCTGTTGCAACTAAAGACAGCAGCTCGACCATTTTATTTCAACATCTCAAACTCTTGGCATGCACAAGGCTGCATCAGCCCATAAACAGCTGGTAAAAAGCAGCCGACATTAGCGTAATCATTGTCCCGCTGTGTTCCCTATGACAGGAAAGTGACCTCCTGCAAAGCTGTTACTGATACAGTCTCACTGCATATTCCTAAAGATACAATGCCCATATAAACAGTGGAAAAGACTGGCTTTATCCACATGCTGAAAACAATCCACCCCAGGTATGTGCTACCAGCTGCCCTGCCTCATCTGTACAACTACACACATGAAAAGATCACAGAGAGCTGGAGAGGATGTGGTTTGACTCCACTACAACAGACCAACGGTCCAGTTATTTCAACACAACCAGTAACATTATTTGTTAACATTGAACTAATGTTGAACAACAGCTGTACGATTTCAGAATAGATAATTTTCAATACTCTACTGTTTCAACTGAAAAACTGAACAACATGCAAAACTGTGCATTTTGCAATACTGACTTGACGCCCTCTACATTTTTCAGTTTGACTTTTGTTCATTTTTGCTTTGAGTAACTAATTTGTTTTTTGTAGTTCTATCTGCATATGCTCTGAATGTTTTTTTAAGAGGGAAAAAATCGATTAAAATCATAAATTAAGTTTGGTGTAAAAAAAAAGGGAGGGAGATTTAACTTTTGAGCCATATCGCCTATACCTACTTTTCTCTACCTGGAGTGGGGCGCCTGGTGCCTCAGTGGATAGGGCGGCACCCCACATACAGAGGGTGTATCCTCGCCGCAGCAGTCGGGGGTTCAATTCCGGCCTTGACCCTTTGCGACATGTCGTCCTCTCTCTCCCCCTTTCATGCTTAAACTGTCCTGTCCATTAAAGGCAATAATCGCCAAAAAAAATAAAATGATAATCTTCTTTACCTGGAGTGCGGACTGTGCTACCTATATGTCATTACTGGCAGTGTTTGAACTTGACACCGTCCTGTGTTTCATGTGCGCACAACTGGTTCCATCCAGCCACGTTCTCAAGTGATACCGCCATGCACTGTCATGTGGACAAGCCTGGTGCCATCCAGCCATATGCTGGCGTATAATAACAATGCTACCAGTTCTGTCCAGCCGTATTTTCAGCTGACACCATCCAGCCGTGTTCCAAGGGATGCGCAAGGTGCCTTTTGGCATTACTCACTTACACTAAAATCACCCACTGCTCCCCTCAGTCAGTCACTCACCATGTATATGTAGCATTTATAAACAATATGGTTTCATTTAATTAAGTAGAGTGATATACTGGTATCAAAACTAGACCTTTGGCATATGTTGGAACCAATCATGTCAGGCTGGCTTGTTGGGAGTTGGGTAAATTAAGCTCCAAAGTTAAGCTACATTTTGGCAGAGAAAAACGAGCATTGCCATGGCCTCCACTTCTGGGTGCCCACAGGAGGAGTTATGTGTGTTGACAAATACTGCTTAAAACTATGTTAATGCGTGGTTATCTAGTACATCTGCATATACTCTGAATGCCAAATGGGGGGAGCATAACACAAATCGTTGCTGTTATGTGAAATAATGACATAGCTTACACACGGTATCTATGCATAGGGTGCTATGAGGGAGCGAGAGGCAGAGAAGGCAGTGGATTGTGGGAGCAGGGGATGGGGGTGGGGGGGTAGTGAATGTTGGGGGAGAGAAAGAGAAAAATAAACACAGAGAGACAAACAGAGTGGAGTGGACCAATGGAAGCAGCGTGCGTTTATTTGGAGTTGTGTGAGGAGAGGAAGCAGGCTGAGGCTGTGGCTGCCGCGCACATACACACACAC
Organism: Plectropomus leopardus; assembly: GCF_008729295.1. Lineage (NCBI taxonomy): Eukaryota > Metazoa > Chordata > Actinopteri > Perciformes > Serranidae > Plectropomus > Plectropomus leopardus. Next base: position 23,704,268 of record NC_056484.1, on the reverse strand, counting down.
GCGTGCACGCGCACACCTATAGACACAGATGCATAGACATGTATTCATGCACACACAGCCCCACAGTTGTCGACACACACAAACTCTTCATGAAGGAGGAATTCTCACTTTAAACAAACCAAAGCAGGAAATTGGAGGTACGAGGGAGCTTTGAAACCACGGCCCCGGGGCATGTGGGAACTCTTAAGTACAGGGAGCTCTGTCTGTTATCATCATCAATTACAAACATCATCAAAGCCAGAAACACTTCACCTGTCATACACGGAAACACTTAGAGCTCCATGTTTCTGTCACATGCTGTAAATGCTCAGCAGGGTTCTTTAATAAAGCCTAATGCGCATGGAATCATGTCATTCTTTCAAAAAATGTAATCTTTAATATTTCACTTTATTATACATTATTATCATTATTATATTACCATGCAAAAACCCTGCAGGTGATAGTGTAGGGTCATAAGTTCGAGTAAGTGAGTGTAAGAAAAGCTGAGCAGAAATAACAAGAGTCAGTAGGATTTCTTTGAAAAACAAAACCTGAAAGTTTTTTTCTCAGTGTGAACAAAAGGCAATTGTTGATTAGAGAGATGATAAATTGTGGTGGAAATTTTGGAGAACATTGACACTCAACTTGTTAAAGGGATACTTATCCAATTTTCAACCAGCTTTGTATCAGAACAGTGTGGGTAGAACTGTGGTAAACTTCCCTCTATCTAACCAGTACTTAGATGTTTCCTCCCAAGTAAAACTTAGCCAGATAACGCAGAACATGCCATTCAACAAAGTTTTGCTGGCTCTCATGCTGTTAGTCAAATTACAGTCTATACTTTTACAGGCTGCTCTGCACTTTCAGATTGCTGCCCCCCTTGCCGCTGTGCCCCGCACTGGACGCAAAAGCGCCCTGATATGTTTATTGTCGTGCAGCCGCCCTTCAGCAGTCGCCTTGGCCGCTCACACAAGGAGCACATTTCTCTACACCGTTCGCCAGCCATTCTTCTTCTCTGCTCCTTTCTAATCACACAGGGAGCCCTGTCAATAGCTGCCTTACAAAGAGATGGGCTACAACGAAGTCCCTCTGTCATGTCGCACACACAAACGTGTCAAAACTTTACATCCGTGCAGCCTAAGGTCATATCTTTCCATCTTTATGTTTTAAGCAGACATTATTATGACGCTGTAACTACCTCTGATCCCAGCTCAGAGGCAAGACCACTCTGTCTCCGCCTCCCGTGATTGCTTGTTATATGCAGAACAGCGGGGTGGCCTAACAGCATGAAACTCCCCCCTTCTCTCTCTATCCCTGCTTGCTTGTGTGTCTCTGTGTGCCTGCCTGTCTGTGTGTGTGTGCGCTTGTCTCTCTCTCTCTCTTTGACAAGCATTGTGGAAGTACTGGCTCCGTATTTTATTATCTATCATGATTGTATCATGTATATCATATCTAGTATACACTCACTGGCCACTTTATTAGGTATGCCTTGTGAGTACCAGGTTAGACCCTTTCTTGCCTTAAGAACTGCCTTAATTCTTTGTGGCATAGATTCATGGAATGGATGGAAACATTCCTCTGACCTTTTGGTCCATTTTGACAAGATAGGGTGTTTGAGTCCTCCACAGTCCAGTTATCTTGCTGGAAGTAGCCATCAGAAGATGGATACACTGTGGTTATAAAGGGATGGCCATGGTCCATCCGTGTTGTTGACAGTGCAGGAGCTTGCACAGCTTCATGAATGATTGGAATATTTGCTCAGAAATGTGGAAATAAAGTACTCATAGCAGCAGGCAGCCCTGCAGCAGCGTCACAGCAACAACGCTGCCTGTGTGAACACCACGAGCATGCAAGATGCAGCACTTCAGCAAGGTTGCTGTTACGCACAGCTCAACTGTGGACTGTTATTTATATATTTACCAGTATCTTCACTCTGGCTTTAAAACTCAGCCCACGGGCTAAAGAGTGGAGAAGTTCAATGTTTGTTCAGTCCCGAGTGTCTCAGAGAAACCTTGGAGTTGCGGAGTCTCTGTTTTTGTTTCGTACCCCCCACCAACTACCCTTCAGCCCAGCCCCCCCCCCCCCCCCACGTCCCCCTGTGTAGAGATGAGATCCTGGTGTTTATTGCTATAATTTTAGCAACACGTTGGGAGTCTTGTCCATTTTTAGTTGTTGTTGTTGACTGTGTGTGCTTCTGTCTGAATTCTCTTTGAACGCTGTGAAGCTGAAGGTGTTTGCCTCTCTGCTGCCTGCTGTGTGACCAAGGCCTCACCGTGAACTCTCCTTGAAAAGACAGTCCGTTATAGGCCGATCACACACACACACACACACACACACACACACACACACACACAGATGCACACACACACACACACACAAACACACATACAAACCCAAACAAACACACACACACACACACACTGGGTTATCAGAGCACGACTAAGTGACTAGTGCTTTCCTACCCAAACACCAGCTCTTCCTTCATTTTATAAATACTTTGTTTAAATATTTTTTCTGCATGTGATTTAAACTTTGAAAACAAGCTTTAATAACTTCTCTTTGAGGTAAATACGAGATATTTACCTGTGAGCAGAAGGTGGAATCCACTTTTTTCTCTCTCTCTCTCTCTCTGTTCTGCTCTTTTTCCCCCCAAAGCTGCCTCCGCTGTATTTTTAGTTTGTCTGTGGTCAGTGGAAATGTTTAATACGAGGGCGTGCAGCTGACCTGCTGTGTAGCTGCTGCTCAGTAGCAAACACAGGAAACATGGGGAGTGGACACACACACACACACACACACGCGCACACACACACACACACACAGACACACACATAAAGTAAACGTCCTCGTGTCTCATTAATTCCTAGCCTTTTACAGGAAACTAACATCTGCCTCAGCCGAAACCCGTCACACACACACACACACACACACACACACACACACACACATGCGCACATGCACATGCACATGCACATGCACAGACTTTGTACTCATGCTACTTCAGTTAACAAGGGCTGTGTGAATCAAACAGTTCCCCAAAAGTTTTTCCTCTCTTTAACATGAGCAGCTGGACTCTGTTAAAGTAACATAGTGAACTCTGGTTCGCCCGCTCTCTTGCTTCCTTGTAAACGCTGCAGCTTCGATGTTGTAGCTGTTGCTCAGAGGACACAAGTGCCCATGCTGCTTAAAGACTCAAGATTCAATACTTTATAACCATATTGACATAGTCAGTTGGAATTTGTTTCAGTGAGCTCCACGCACAGACAAAAAAAAAAACCACTCACTCCAAATACGTTACATGGATAAAAATATAATTATAGTAAATAATAATTATAATATTAGTGAAATCTGAACCATCAAAGCTACTGAAAAGGTGGCTTGAAAGAGTAAAAATGCACATATTCTGTCAAAGCTGAGTATCTACAAAAATCTTCATGAAAATACATGTTCCCAACTATTGGAAAACCGAGTTGAAAACAGTTAATTTTGAGGATAACAACATTTCTCCAGACCTCCTTTGATCCCACCTTTGTCAACTGCCTCTCGTCTCCACGACGGCAGCCATGGAGCAAAGCAGACTTGGCGTGGTATAACTCTATCTGTTCCAGCTCTCTGGCTCTCACTGCGTTCCTAAATCCAATCTGACACTCTACACTAGTGATAGTCAACTAAATTTCAAAGTCCAGTTACTAAAATTTCCTCCCAGCAAAGGTCTGAACTTCATACCTAAAAATCAATATCACGATCAATTTAACATGTTACCTCGATTAAGATTAATGAACGATTATTTTGCTTTTTGCTTCTTAGTTTTTGGTTTGTTTTTTGCCCACATAGTTCACTGACAGTTTCATTTGACCATGGTGTATTGGAGTGTAATAAACATATGATGTATTATTATTTATTAAACTTTCCAGCATTATATTAAAATTATTTTTAAAAAAATAATTAAAAGCTCCATTCGCTCCATCTTAAACAAACTTCGTATGAATTTAAGTATATTGTATATTGTGCTGATAATATGCCAACCTCTGACTGCAGGACTGTGACTTGAACTTCTGGTGAGTACTATTAATCATTTTACATTGGGAAAAAAGTTTTGAGTAGACCAACTTCTCCTATAGCTGCCAATAGCCTGCCAACATTCCCAGCTGGAGAAAGGGTGAAAACAAGGCAATGTGCCTGTGGCCCCATGCCCTCAAATCACTACATCTGCCCCTGGTAATAATGAGAGCTTAGCGCGAATGGCTGGATGACACACAGAACGATGCGTCCTGGTGTTTTTAAATAAAAGTCTGACTAAACCTGAAACTAAAACAAAGTAGTCTATAGAAGTATAAATAAGTCACTTTCCACCTCTGCAAATGTGGCTGTTTTAGACACTTTGGTGCTGTGAGGAGCAGCTGAGCTCTGTTTGTCCGTCTCTCTGTGATATTGTCGGACCATCAGCTGTTTGAACCGCGATGATGCAATGCTGTGGAAGCACGTACGACTCGGTTGTCAAATACTCAGCTGTATTCTAGAGTTAAAGTCATTCACTTTATTACATGATTGGTCAACACTTCTGCTGTTTTGGCGTAAGATTTTCCTGTGTCCTCACTGTCCTGAGAGTGTGAGACAGAGCCCAAAACTGTGAGACACACAGAGATGCATAGGAGTTGGCAGACCCGGTGGAGAAAGGATTAACAGAATATTTAAATAACCAAGACATGGGTAAGATTATGTCAGTTAGAGGCTCTGAATGCTGGCTTTAATTATTTTTTGATTAATTGCTCAGCCCTACTCTGTAAACATTATTGCTCTTATGCTTACATTTTATGACAACTTGGCCACAGGATAGGATAGGATGACGTTTTGGGTCCGGATCCGGACCGCGGTCCGCCAGTTGGTGATGCTTGCTCTACACCAACACGAGAGAGCTGCTGTTTGAAGCCACGGAGCGTTCTGTTTCTACATGAGTTAACAAACGCTTGAATTCATTGCCCGTTCACTCCATTCCCAAACTGACAGTCATTGCAGATGTAAGGATGCTCTCCAGTGTTGCCTGATAGAAATGTGTATGCACTTGTGTGTTGTTGATGGTCAAGGGTAGGTGGTCCTTCATAGAGATTCACCACTAGTTTGTTGGTTTTAGAGAAGTTCAGTCCCTGGTTGTTTTTGCAGTCCACCAGAGATGAATTCTCATTTCAACACATAATTTCATCATTCCTCATGATCAAACCCACGACTGCACTGTTGTCGGCAAACTTGAACAACCAGACTGACAACAGTAAAGAAGACAGAAAATTTGTATTTCCTGAATTCTTAATATCTGGTATTGTTATTAAAGTGTGTAATGAAATTAAATATCTCGGCCATTATATTGTCTGTTGATAAAGATATCCACAGGCAGTGTTGCGAGTTGTATGTACAATTTTAAAGTGCTTACTCGTAAATTCAGCATGTGTTCTGTAAATGTGAGGCTTTATTACGACTTTTTGCATCCCCTTTATACTGCCAACCTGCCACGAAGAACAGCAGTGGTCAAAACCTGTTGGCTTTTTTAAAAAGATTTAGCCATTATAATAAAGGCCTTTAAATGTGATTCCAACTTTTTTTTCACCTTTTTTGCATTTTTGGAGTGCCTGGATTTCCTTCCTGTTTATCCTGTTGCTTCCTATTTTCCATGAGCACCCGACACAAGATTTTGACCTACGTTCGATTATAGCCTACAGAACAACCTGCCATCTCTCTCTTTGCCATAATGTATAATGCATAATGTAGTGTTGTGTATTTCCTGTTCTTTTATTGACGTTATTATGTATGTTATATTTTTGTTAATAGACCATTGTCTGTTTTTTAATGTAGTATTCTATGGACATTTTCTCTGTCCTTAATGATGTCATTATTATATTATTATATTGAAGGGAAATACAGTCATTTGTGTTCAGTGAGAAGAAGAGTGGGGACAGTACATACCCCGATGCTGATGGATAATGATGTAAATAGCTTAGTTGTTAGACTTCACCACTTGCACCCTCTCTGTTAAAAAGAAAAAATAGGATATATAACTGAAAACATCGTGGCAAAACAAGGTTACTGGCAGCACACTGACGAGACAGGTCAGCACAGAGAAACAAGTTATTCAGATTATCTGGAGAAAGGTTCGAAATATCCACACAAAGATTGTACAGTGGTTTATTCTCTGTCATGCTGTAATTTAAGTCAGCAACTTTTATTCTCCCTCCTCTCCTCTCTCGCTGTGCATGCAAGCATGCCGGTAAGTGAGTTACTATGGTAATGGGATGCTTTCTGAGGGGCTATCTTCCTCTGACCGGAGCTGTAGCTGGCCGCGACATGTTGTGTAGCTGGCCTGATGAAAGAGGGATGCCAGGTGGCTATCTAGCGTGTCTGCACTCAGAGTTGCAACAACTAGTTGCTGTCCGACTGTTGTTGCGTTTGTCAATGGTCGTATGGTCTCAATGAGGCCAGAATGGTGTTGAGTAAAGTCGCTGCCTCAGCAAGATTATTTGTAGGTTGTTGGGAAGACATCCGTGCGGTTTCCCCCCATTTACTCTTCATGGTTTAACTCTGCCCTCCGGTTTCTACCGAAATGTGTTTGTGTGTGTGTGTGTGCGAGGTTTTCAGTTGTGTATGTGTATGGATTTCAGTTGTGTGTGAATGGTTTCCAGTTGTGTATGTGCTTGGTTTTAGTTGTGTATGTGTATGGCTTTCAGTTGTGTGCGTGTATGGTTTTCAGTTGTGTGTGTGAATGGTTTTCAGTTGTGTGCATATATAGTTTTCAGTTGTGTGTGTGAATGGTTTTCAGTTGTGTGCGTGTATGGTTTTCAGTTGTGTGTGTGAATGGTTTTCAGTTTTGCGCGTGTAGGCCTATGGTTTTCAGTTCTGTGTGTGAGTGTAATGATTTCAGGTGCATGTGTGAATGGTTTTCAGTTGTGTGCGTGTATGTTTTTCAGTTGTGTGTGAGAATGATTTTCAGTTGTGTGTGTGTATGGTTTTCAGTTGTGTGCATATATGGTTTTCATTTGTGTGCCTGCATGGTTTTCAGTTGTGTGCGTGTATGGTTTTCAGTTGTGTGCGTGTATAGTTTTCAGTGGTGTGCATGTGTAACGAAGTTAAAAATGCACTTCATTCTCAATATATATCTTCAATCCATATTTGAAAATTTGTAATTATTTTATTTGAACATTTTATTGGGTGTTTGTGAATTTTATCTCACTTAGTTGTTTTTATTTGTTGTTATTGTAATTTTCCTGTAGAAACTGCCCCTTTTTGCCCTTCATGGCTCTTGTACCTCCTGAGCTTCCGTAGCTCCTCCTCTCTGCCCTCACAATGCTACTTCGCATTGATGAGGGTAAGTTGTGTGAGAAAATGCTCCGACATTATTTTGCTATTTACATGTGAAAATGAGCTATATAATCCGTAACCCTTGGTGTGTGGTGTTAACAGTTGTTAATATAATGATATACAGCCGATTTGTACTGTTCAGAACAGTTTTATTAGCAGTTTGCACGATGTTTTCGTGTAACCGTTATTGCCGTTATAGTAACCGTTGCAACACTGTGTACCGCCAGAAGTCACATCCTAATGTAGAGCAGGAGATTTTCCACCTTATTCATTCTTAAAAATTTGTTGTTTAGGAGCTGAGGTGCAGACAGACCAACAGAGGGCAAATTGTGTGTTTTGTGTCTTCTGCAGACCAAATTAAATTCTGGAAACCAGTCCCCGTGTCAGCCTCCATATGTGCCTTAGCCACGTCTGTTACACATGTATGGTTTTCAGTTGTGTGTATGAATGATACTGGTTTTCAGTTGTGTGTGTGAGAGTGTAATGTTTTCATTTGTTTGTGTGTGAGTGTAATGATTTCAGTTGTGTACGTGAATGGTTTTCAGATGTGTGCATGTATGGTTTTCAATTATGTGTGTGAGTGTAATGATTTTAGTTGTGTGCGTGTATGGTTTTTAGTTGTGTGTGTGTGAGTATAATGATTTCACTTGTGTGTGTGAGTGGTTTTCAGTTGTGTTTGTGAAAGTATTTCAGTTGTGAGTGTGTCTGTGGTTTTCAGTTGTGTATGTGAATGATATTGGTTTCATATGTGAATGTGAGAGGTAATTCTGAATAATGTCCGACACAGCCCTTGATACAACTGGGCCCTGGAAACACTCTGATGTGTAACGTCAGATTTGATATTGCTTCTGGTGATGGTAAGATTTTAGTTATCTGTGAAAACACTGCTTACCTGAGTTGACGCCATCGTGATTCTACATCTATAGACTCACATCTATAGTGTATATGTCTATAGACATCTCTGTCCAATAATGAGAGTGTCTATGTGTGCGTATTACATTACTATACCGTACATATACACACCAGCTAATGATTGTGTCTGTGTTTGTGCTGTGACTGTATGGTGGGCACAAAGCCACACATAAAACACATAAAACATAAAAGGCCTCTTTTAAATGAAGCTTTTAAAAAGCCTCAAACGCTCTATCAAACAGGAACAATCTATAGTGGTGCTCCAGCTTCCTGTGGAGAGGAACTGGCTTAGAGAGCAGCTGTTACATCACAGTGCCTGGGTAAAGTTAATGTGCTATCGTGTTGTACCCTAACCTCTTACTGTGAGTGGAGTGGAGATATTGCTCTGCTTTTCTTAAACTTGGAGGGGGCCTCACCTGTTCATTTCTGAGAGAAATGTTGGCATTGTAAGTTTCTGCAAACCATGAACATGTTACATCTGCATATTATTGTGCTGCGTATATTAAGAAATGTTCATGATATAATAACACTGTGGCTGATCAACCCGTTGTCATTTCGATGTCAGAAAATATTGCCACTTTTGCAATAGTTTTGGCGTAAGATACCAACGCTAAAAGCTGCCTTTCGCAGCCAAATGAAATGCCACTGGACGGCATCAGCTTAGAATGCAGTCAGACAGAACTATTCGTGGTGTAAATATACGCCGCTGGATGACAGGACACCACCTGACGCAGCAGCATGATACAAGGGCGGACAGCATCACTAGAGAGCACAGCTGGACAGAACTTAATACACCACTGGATGGCGTCAGGTTGAAACACTGCCAGTAACAACGTAACATAAGGAGTACGAAGATCCCTAAAGGGCGGGCTTATGTTAACGTCCCCACATTGGTTGTGGCGTTCTGCACATCAACAGCAGACGTAGCAGGATACTGAGAGCGTAATATGTAGACGTTAAAGTCTGTTTAACAAAGTGGCAGTAAGTGACGACTTCGGATGAGAACATGTTCATACGAATCATTTTAATGTTTCTAAAGTGACGTAGTATATGGGCTAACTTTGTCATCTTGAAGAAGAGGGGATTGTCGATGGTGGGACATCTAGCGAGATGCCTGCCAAGTAGATTTTTGAAGCAAAGTGTAGGTGTTTTCCAGCAGGGACAGGAAAAGCACGAAAAGCATTTGGTTTTTACCGAGACACCTCTGTTTTTCTGCTGGGATTTTGTCACCAAAACCAGGTATCTTATGGAAAACCTAAACTTTTTAAACCATAATTAAAGTGTTTTTGGCACCTAAACCTAGGTACATATTTACCCAGCACTGTCTCAGTTACATGGTGCAGCTTTGCAGTGGACTTCAGCATCTACATCCACGTACACTTTAGGTATCCCTCTGCGTTGCCACCATGATGTCAACACAAGCACATGGTTGAATTACACTGCACGTGGTTATGTTTAGGCAACAAAAGTACATGGCAACACCTCCTTAAATTAAGTCAATACTGGCTGCATCTCAGACTGACGCCGTCCACACTGACTCCATGTACCAATGCTATAGGTGGCTTTTGGCATTGGCATCTGGTGCAGCAGTATTTGAAGACATCCGGATGAGGACATGCAGGTATGAAACCTACAAATGTAAATTATTCCTGGTTTGTAAAAATGTATAATGCCAACATCTCGCACTCTGTGTTGATCTAGAAACGTTGAGATGGTGAGCATGATGCATGCAATTTAAACGTATTCATGGTTTGCAGACATGTATTGTGCCAACATTTATGTGTGGCAACTTGGCTGTCAGTGTTGAAGTGTTTCTATCAGCGTTGAAAACCTATGTAACTACACCAAACCAAGGAAACAAGGTTACAAGAAGGTGAAGAGTCTTAAATCTCAGGCTTAAAAAATCCTAGTTAGACAAAATATACTATGTAAGTACTGAAGTGAAAAGCTCACCACACACAAAAAAAATATCCATCCTCACCCGACTCCCCTCCACTTTTCCATCCCTGCTCTTGTAAATGCCACTTTAATTGAAATCTGTCAGATGCTGGCTGAGTGTCTCTCTCACTGCTCTGCTCAAACCACACTGCTATAGGTGCTAAGCCATGAATTTCAATGAGAGCTTTTCTTCAACTGGCTGTATTGAACTCCTTTAAATAAGGACTGTGCCTCTCTAATAACCCTCCCCAATCTCTTCTTCAAACACACACACACACACACACACACACACACACACACACACACACACACACCCTTTTCCCTCGTTCTTTAGCCTTCTCTTTCTGTAGCTCACTTCATGTACAAGCACTGCATTTAACATCACTATATGATTATTATATTATCATTTTTAGACAGAATTACTGTAACAAACACAACAGCTACCCAAATTACTGTCAGCTATTCTGATTTGCATTGTGAGATTTGGAGGGAAGCCATTTGAATTGCAGCACTTAAGAGGCACTCGGCTCCGTTCTTCCACAGCAGACACAGCCAAAGCTCAGTACTGAATGCTTGTGAAACCTGGAACAAAAATACTGTGTTTACCCTCCGCTTCAGCGAATCCAAAAAGAAAATGAACACACCCAGAGCAATAACAGAGAGAGGGGACAAGTAGCAAAATCCCCTTTGTGACCGGAAGCAGCAGGCTATATGGGAAATGTGGTCTTAATTTAGAAGAACACTACAACAACTGCGACCAACAGTTCTCTCCGGTATCTACAGTAAAATTATTACAGGAGATGACCAGTAGGACCGCCTAGAACTGGAATGAGGTGATGCTTAATGTTAAATGTTGCAACATTTAAATCTTGAGTTTGAAGTTACTATACAGGCAGAAACTACATATACTGAACATAAATTCAACACTGTTGTTTTGCCTCTGTTTTACACAGGTTTGAGTGAAATATTTTTATGTTAATGAGCACTACTCCTTTTCCAAGATAATCCATCCACCTGACAGGTATATCTAGGCATATCAAGATGCTGATTAAACAGCATCATTACTGAGTGTGCCTTGGGCTGACCAATTAATGCAACGGTTTGATGCATTTTACACGCCTTTCATTCTTATTTGTTTTTTTTTCTTTATTTATCATGTTGGCTGTGTTCATGCATATGGCATGAATTTTGGCAAAATTGTGTTTTTTTGTTTAATGCTTAGCTCCTACGATAAGTCTAAAATACACTGTGGAAACTAAATAGTTACATTCAGACTGTTCCATCCATCCGTCCATTCGTCTACCCATCCATCTTCTACCGCTTACCCTTATTCGGGTCACGGGGGCAGCAGCCTAAGCAGGGAAGCCCAGACTTCCCTCTCCCCAGCCACATTGTCCAGCTATTTCCGAGGGATTCTGTGGCGTTCCCAGGCCAGCTGAGAGACATAGACTCTCCAGCGTGTCTTGTGTCTTCCCTGGGGTCTTCTACCGGTGGGACTTGCCCTGAACACCTCAGCAGGGAGGCGTCCGGGAGGCATCCCAATTAGATGCCGGATGATTGGGTTTCTCACCCTATCTCTAAGGGACAGCCCAGCTACCCTACGGAGGAAGCTCATTTCGGCCGCTTGTACCCATGATTTCGTTCTCTTGGTCACTACCCAAAGCTCATGACCATAGGTGAGGGAAGGAACTAAGATCAACCGGTGATTCGAGAGCGTTGCCTTTCGGCTCAGCTCCCTCTTCACCACAACAGATCGGTGCAGCGTCTGCAGTAATGCGGACGCTGCACCGATCTGTCAGCAATCTGTTAAATATTTGTGTGGGTAGCTGTCACACAAATATTTAACAGGATATAATTATTAACTCTTTGAAACCTAAAACAACACCACTTTTACTGTGCTGCTTTCAGACATCTTTCACAGGTATTTAAATCTTTTGAAGGCAAAAAAAGATGGGATGTCTTTCAAAAACATGGTAAAAAAGGGCAATGAGCAACTGTGTAAGGAATGTTCCACAAATTTAGAAAATTAGTTTAAGGAAGCTAGGGAAAATATTTATGGGGTGAAAAAAGCAAGGAAAAACTATATATCCAGTTAATTTCCTTTCTTTTATTTATTTACTTTTTTCCAACTAATTTTTTTTGCAAATTGGTGCTATGTCTTTCAAAAACATGGGGAAAAAAAGTTAAAAAGTATGTAAAAAGCTAGGGAAAGATGTCTTGGGGGGGACAAAGAAAAAGACTTTGGAAAAAATATTGTTATAAATATTTATAACTACATTATTATTGTTATTATTGTTATAAATAATACATATCTAAAATTTTCTTGATTGCCTTGTTGTTATTTTACTTTTTTCTTTTTACTTTTTCCCTTTTTCTCTTTTCTTTTTTTACAAATAATTTCTAGGTTATTTTCTTGTACTTTTACTAATATCATGCAAAATGTTTGATGATTTCCTCTATTGATGCTCATTGCCTTCTTTCCAGTATGTTCACATTTGAAAGGGTTAGATGCTATTTATTAATATCAGGGGAATTTATTGATGTAGTTAGTATTTGTATTGTTGCTTCAAATTACTCAAATGTTGAAAAGTGAACGTAATCTTTTTTTCACAGTTGAGAGAAACTGTGAAATGTGTTAGTGTCCCTGGTGAGGAGGTCAGGCTGTGAGACTGGCGCTCAGCATCACCTCATTCCTCATCAGCCTCAGAGGAAACAGGGAGGAGAGCGACTGAGAGGCTCTAAATTATCCCACTCTGTCTCCATCGCTCTCTCACTCCGTCTACCTTCCTCTTCCACATTCCTCTCCTCTTTCTTCAGTTTTTCTCTCTCTATCCATCTCTGTCTCCCATTATACTCTGCCAGCCAGACTTTCGGGGCTTTGGGGTGTAACGCTGCGAGAGTCGGGTTGTAATAACACTGCTGTGATATGCTTGGACCTCATCTGGAGTGAGCGCTCCTGAGAGAGCGAGAGAGAGATGTGTGGAGAGGTGGATAAAGAAAGGCAGGGAACATGAGAGAGAAAGACAGACAGAGGATAATAAAAGAGACAGAGGAGAGACGGACTGTGTCCTCGGGGCTCTTACTGGGCCATGAAGACGTGTCTCAGTGTTTTATCTGGACCTGCTGGGGCTCCCAGTGAGGAGCTTCAGTAGTTGTGAACCTGCTGACCTCCCCAATCTAAACAAAGTTCTCCGCTGAGCTGGAAAGAGGAAACTAAGAGGCAACTTTTTCTCCACCTTTTCACTGCGTACTCAAGAACCTAAACACCTCTTTACTGTAAGGAAGCTTGAACATGATTGCACCTTCACACCTAAAATGACTCAATCAGAAACATTTTAGTATCCAGCCAATAATTTCCCAAAACATACCAACAGTTTTGGATTTTTCTTCATATTCATTTCAGACAGCCACTGATTTCAGTTCATTTTAGAAAATTAACATCATGACACAAAATACTTCCAAGACATTGAACAATGACAAACAGACAGAAAGTAAACAGTGGACTTTTGCATAAAACGTCTGGGGTTTGTTCGATCTATCCACCGTTCCTCCTGCCCTCCCTATATTACATTGTTTCTCAAGTGATGCTTCCTATCGAAGTGCCTACTAGCTCATCTGGTAGAGTAGGTGCCCCATGTACAAAGAATAAGTCTGTACCGCAGGGGCCACAGATTCAGTTCCAACCTCGGCCCTTTGCAGCAAAAATAATCTACCTGATGCTGTCCAGCAGCATTTCATGTATATGTATAAGGTGGCTTTTGACGTCACAATCTTACACCAAAAGCACTGTCAAAGTGGCAGTATTTTACAAGTTCGGGATGAGAGCGGGCTGGCTGTTGAGACATAAAGCTTTAACATAGCCGATACATAATGTGTGCAAATGTTACAGGGTTTTCAGAAATGTACAATGCCAACTCTTCTTCTGGTAGAGATCTGCATCCAAGTACAACCTTATACAATGTTACATACAAACTTAAAACTTGAGCTTGTTTTTTTTTTTTGGGGGGGGCTCTGAAACTGATGAAACACATGTTCCATATGTTTTACTTTTTATGTCTCAGTCTTAAAAAGCTTGGAAAGCTAAAGTAATAAACTCAGCTGGATATCCTCTCTCTCTCATACATCTATAGATGCATATAAATATATGTCTTAATATTTCTACTCTGGTGTAGTAATGTTACCTGCCTCCAGACCTTAATAAATGTAATGTCCACTGAACACCAGGTCACAGTCCTTTGACTTGCAGAAATGTAAAGTCAGGGTGTCTGCAGATCCTTAAAAAGTAATAAATTCAGTTTTGGACATATTTGGCCTCATTGTGTTAAAAAAAAAAAAGGGAATTTGGGAGGTCTATCTGATGCTGCAAATCTCTAAACTTAACATTGAACATTTTTTTTATTTGCACATACCTGTTGGAAAAATATAGATTAAGAAACCACCCTTTTTCATGGCATGTACTGTATATCCCTTTGTCTCAATCTGTGTCCCCTCTCAGAATTTTAACATTTTTACAGGTCTGTGAACACAGCACAGGTGAAATTCTTCATGAGTTGTCTTTTTTTTCCTCAGCAGCAGTCTGAGGAGTTTGAGTCGTGTGATGGATGATTTATCTGTCAATCCCATTAGAGCTGATCAGGTCGACGGATGAGAGATGAGTGAAAGCAAACTTTTAGACCCAGCATAATGGCTGGTTAAATTTCACTTTCACTATGCCTTACATTCCACTGCTCTGTCTGTGCCCAGAGTACACTATGCATGCCCGCTACAATGAATCACCAGGTAGGCCTACATATATATCAACAGCACTCCAAAAATATAAAACCAATTTGTGGCAGCAGATGTTTGAATTGTAGCAGGCAGCCTCCAATAAATGACTGTGTGGGGGAACCGAGCATACCTACATAAAACAATACAATCTCTGTATTGGACAACATATACACTGCTTACCTGCTTATACCTACCTGTAACAGTGATTAACAAAAAGATTTGCGAAAAAAAAGTCTTAAAATTGGTTAAAACTGATCCTGAAACATTCATAAAAAGCATTAAATCTAAGTTTTGGATACCTATAGAAAATATGTTCAGACAAAATACTTGTTTGATTTTAATTTATTGTTAATGGAATGTAAATGCACTCTAATACTGATGTAAACATGTTTATGATGCAGTCTTTGGCTGAATCAGTAAATGGCTTTAACTCAGTATAATATAATATTAAAAATCTCATACATTCCTTTCAGTTTTATGATTTGGGGTTCAAAATAAGCATTTTCTTGACCAAAGAAGTCCTTCAGGAAATATTTGAGTTGTGAAGTGGTCTTGGACGAATGATGCAAGTACTGTGCAGAATAATATATTGTCCCACAGGAAGTTCTTGTGCACTTAGTCACTTTTATATTTGCTTTATCTGTAGAGTCTCTGCCTGTTTGTCTGTGTATCAGCGACAGACGCTGACATTGAGCTAAACCGAGCTCGACATGCGACTGAGCTGAATATGTATCCAGGGACCCATGTGGGTTATTCAGGTCTGATAAGTAAACGTGTCAGTGAGCTGCCGGCTCTGTCTCGCCCTCCCCGCCTCGTCACGTCGGACACGTAGAGAGGCCACAGTCAGTGTTTGTTGTTCTAGGCTTGATTGTGCTGATTCCCAGGCCTGTGTCCACCTTCTCCCTCCGCCTGGGTTTATTTGACTTCTACCAGCTTTAAATTGATTGTAGATAGTCTGCTTTCTTATGAGTTTAGTTTTCAAACAGAGTCAACACATGCTTTGGCAAACTGTTTAAAGTTTTTATTACCCCGTGGCTTCATTGCTCTGCTGGTCTTCGAGTTGTACAGGGTCCAAATTTGGCCATGCATCAATACCTGCCTATGTGAAGTGAAATATGTAGTCTGAATGATCTAATGTTGAACATGGGGACAGATTTTGTTTGATCTTTTGTTCATTATGGAAATGCACAATTTCCTTTGGCTTCTTTGATTTTGGACTTTGATGGAACAGTCCTGTTGAAAGTGGACAGCTAGAATGGCAGTGTTTAAGAAAGGACTTTTTGTTGTGGAGGGGACTCTCTAGAAGGAATGGCACCCTAATGAGGTACTTGAAGCACTATTGGGGCCCATGAAGGGACATTATTCACCATAGTGACCAGGGAAGAGGTGTGAGGTGTGGTGAGTACTGCCACACTAATGCAAATCCCAAGGAGGAAAGATGCAAATGAACAGCAATTAAGTTATTCACTTATCTGAAGAGCAGCTGCAAATTCTAATACAGCTATAGCTAGAACTTATTCAGAAATGTTGTACAGTTCTCTAAATGAGTTATTTAGTTACATAAAATATTTAGAAGATTTCAATATTTTATTGGGATTCTTATCTGCAGCAAAACAAAAAGACAATGATGGACTATCATGATTTTAAGAATGCCTAAATGGTGGGAACTTTGTGAAGGATACATTGGAAAATTGGAAACAGAGTTACAGCTCAGTTGTTGATCATCAACATTAAACATTTCAATAGGCAATTATGATGCTTCCACACAGGTAATAGCCTTGGCAAGTGACATTGTTTTCAGGTTGTCCATCCCATTTGCTTGAACTCGATATCTCAGGAACACCTTCAGGGAATTTCTTCATAAGTAATTGTAATAATATATAATAATAATCATAATTTTATTGTCTACTTGGACTCGAAGGTGATCTGATTAGAATTTAGAGGTCAAACATCATGGTCACTGTGACTCCGTGTCCATCTCATTCTTGTGAACATGAAATTTCAAGAACACTTTGAGGGAATTTCCTCAAATTTGGCACAAATGTCCACTAGACTCAAGAATTATTAGAATTTGTTGGTCAAAGTTAAAGGTCAAGAATACAGTGAAATCCTCTCTGTACAAAAACATCCACATTCAGTGACTGTCTCCTTGCGTCTAGCTCATACTCGTTAACCAGATATCTTAAGAACAACATTGACATTGACAGAATTTCCTCAAATTTGGCTCAAACATCCACTTGGACTCAAGAATGAACTAATTAGAATTTGGACCATCAAAAGCTGATGTTGAGAACTTTGATTTGTCATTGAAAATGAGCTCCAGCCAGCACAAATGAATCCTAGATGCTTGGGCTGATAAAGTATGATCTATTCATAGGCTTGGCTGGAATCACAGTTTTATGGTATTCCAGAGTAATGTGTTCCAGTAGCATCTTTAATACAGGCATTCCTCTTTTAATTAAACTTGTTGTATGCAGTGCACAGCACACACCACTAGAGCACACAGTTTGATTGACTGCCTTGAGGAGCAGTTGGTTCAGCTACCAAAATCTGTCTTGGAAGAAACTTTGTCTTTTGAGTGAAGACATTTGATTGTGCCATGATGGGTAGACATGCACACACTCCCAAACTCACTTTTCCAGTTCTTCCCAGAGCTCAGTGATATCTTTGGCTGGCTTCTCCTTCCCGGCTCTCCTCTCTGGAGAACATTGGCCCTCCATCCTCCGCCTCCCCGCTTCCTCCCCCCAGCTGATGAAGATTTAAACACTGGCCTATTTCACATATTATTGCCACAGTGTGCTCGACAAATCATCAGGAGAGGAGACCGCATCAAACAGTTTCGAGTGAAGGAATGAATGGATGGAGGGAACGAGACGAGTAGGAGGAGGGACGAGTGACAGTGTCAGTGCCGACAGGAAGAAGCCTTGGGTCAGCTGAAAACGCGGGCTTAGCAGAGGCATAAATTAAAGCACAGGGCTTATTGGTGCTGATGAAGAAAAGGAAATGTATTGAGATTTTGTTATGTGAGAAACTGGGATTTCAGAAACAGGAGAGAATTTAATGATGCATTCATTTGATGTCTGAAGGTCGTAGTTTCTGAGTTGGGTAGTCGCTCTTCTGACTTCATTGTGTTTATGTGCTTTTAGGTCCTAAAGTGGGAACAACATGGAAGCTATAAAGAAGATGGGTTTCATTTTAATGCTAAGAGCATGTAAACAAGAGGTTAATAGCATTTTTCAGTTTACTTATTTTTTTCATATTAATTAATTTTTTCTATATTTCAGATATTGCATTTTAAATATTTTTATATGTAATCAAGGTTACTCTGTATGGACAGCAGTTAACATTAATAGCAATAATGAATTTCATATCATTGACCAAACATTGACTTTTGCCCGCCATTTTTACGCATTTATGACGTCAAGCCGGCAACTGGTGTTATAAAATAACATTGTTATCATTAATAGTATACTCTCCTGGCATGCTTTAGATTTAAAGCATTAGAGTTAAGTTTGCTTGCTTGCTGCAGCTAATAGATGCATATCTTAAAAACGTGCGACAACTAAAAGTAAATGAAAGCAACTAGGAACAAAATCACCAAATATTTGAATTTTCACAATCCATTGTTGACACTGCTTCCATGCTTTCCAACATTTCTGCTGCCCTGGAATGTCACGCAAACGTCACAACTCAGCATCATCGAAATTTCCCAATTTTCCACTTGTAATTAAAATAGAATGGGATATATCTTTATTGTCCACCAGGGTGGAAAATCGTCTTTGGCCCACCAAATGGTGGTGAGCACAGGGTCAGTCAGCAGCAGAGCCCTGCCCCTGGAAAAAAGGGTGGGCCGTTCATGTGCTTGTAACTCGAGGTCATGGTTTTATGGTTTCCCTTTCTGTTTTGGGTTTTGTTTGTTTATATAGAGGGGCTGGCTCTGATGTTGAGGAAATATAGATCTCAGGTGAAATAGGGCCTAATTAGAAATGGAAAAAAGTTGATGAGGGAACTAGGGATGTCAGTTTCGGTTCATTTTGCTTTCGATAGGCCGATACCCATTAACCAGTAACTAACTGGTTGATTTTTAAGAAAAAAAAAAGCATTCAATATAAATGACCTTTCCTTTTAGTCCAGTGCTCCATTGCCTCAGTGAGCTCCAGTGCTGTATTTTAAAGTGCTATCCATATAGAGGTGGGGAAATTTTAATGTTTTATGATGTAAATATCTTGACTTATTTTCTCATGGCTTTGCTGACACACAACCAACCAGCTGCATAAACATGTGGAAACAGGCCCACTAAGAAACCTTTGGTCTCTAGTAGTTCAATGGGGAATCCTCTCTGCCCACCACCAGTGGGAACTTGTAATAGATGGAAATGTGCCACTCATTTGGCAATCAGCTGGTAATGCTGTCCCAATGGCAAAATGCGTTGGAAATATTTTTAATTTGGCACAAACATCCACTTAAGTCAACGATGAACTGATCAGTCTTTGGTGGTCATAGATCAAAGGTTAAGGTCACTGCGACCTTGTATTTGTCAGTCTCAAGAAACCTTGAGGGAATTTCCTCACGAAACATGGTTTTGCCCACTTTTTCTGTCCATTACTCAGCAACATCATTTGGTAAGATACTGAACTGGTGACACTAATTTGTAAACTGTGCTGACTGTAGAAATCTTCTGTGTGTGAAGCAGCCATGTTTTCACAGACATGGATGTGAACTGTAAGAGAAACTTGACTGTTCTGTAGAGTCATACAGCCTGATTTTTTTGTGTAGTCAGTCACTTTTTGAGTTCACTGCTGTACAACCAGACAAAAGTTCCACAGCTTTGAAAAGTGGTTAAAGTGTCAATGTCCTGGTGTCTCTGTCTCCTGCACAGACGGGATGAACTGCATGAACAAGGACCATGGCTGCGCCCACATCTGCAGAGAAGCTCCCGGCAAAGGCGGGGTGTCGTGTGAGTGCCGTCCTGGCTTTGAACTGGCCAAAAACCAGAAAGACTGTACATGTACGTATCACACCTGACCTCAGTGCATTGACAGCACACACACAACCACACACACACACACCAAGGTCAACCTTAATCTCCAATATGTGTCGACATTAACCTTTTAAAACCTGAGCAAATTGGCTTGATTTCTTTCTGAAACACTGAAAGAAAGCAATAAGCAACTTAACAAGAAATGACTGAAAGATTTACAAGAAATAAGTAAAAAGTAAAAAATAATAATAATAATAATATAAAATTGGGTTGTTCAGACGCAGCACAACAAAATGGATGTCAATCCAGGTTCTAAATAGTTAAATGAGCAGCTCTACGATGTTGGATGTCTTCATATCCTACACGTAATCAAATGCACTTTTGTGTAATGCTTTCCATCATCTGTTAATCTTTAGCCAATTGACTTGTCACTTTGTTTTACAGTTCACATGGCAGCGAGGTATTAACACTTTGTTTCATAGCCTTGATTTTATAGAGGTTACGTACTGGTGTGATGAAGGCTCTAAACTGGTCTGTAATAAACATCTGTAATAGCAATGATGGACAAGTTCCAGTCGGCCTTCAGCCCTAAAATATGAGGGTGGACATTTAATACCAGAATCAGTTAAGCGTTTCAGGCCAAGCTGAAGGTGCTGAAGGATTCAGTAGAGAGAATTCATGTCTCTCAACCACCCCCCCCGCTCTCATCGCTCGGCTCCATCCCTGTTTCTCACTCTTCACGCCGAGTGCCTGCAGCCATGGAATTTAGGGCTGCTGTTTTCGTGGGGGGAAAAATAAGCTTTTAGTTACACTTTGTTTGGCATCACATCTTGTTCTCCTCTCAGACGATGAGAGTGTAAAGATTGTGAAAGCCTCTGAAAGGCTCTAATGCATCCCCCGCTGTGGTAATATTTCATTAGTGGCGAGGGAGTGAGCCCTGTGCCGGCCTGTTGAGCACGGCGGCACAGGACGGTAGTAAACAAGTGATGAAAGAAATGCTAGTTATGTCCACACACACACTGCATACACACACACACACACATATATATATTTATCTCCTCTTCTCTCTCCTCTCATGTTCTCTCTGTCTCTGTCCATTTTCACCCCTCTCCTCCATTTTCTCCCTTGCTTTGTCTCCCACTTCCTCCCCCTCCTTTACTCTCTGCCTCATCATGTTTTGGTATGCCCGTTCAGCCATCTGGCACAAACGTCCACTTGGACTCAAGGATGAACTGATTAGAATTAGGTGGTCAAAGGTCAAGGCCACTGTGACCTCAAAAAATACCCTTTTAGCAATAACTCAAAAATTCATAGGCTAATTAAGACAAAATTTAACACAGTGTCTAATAGGATAAATTGTTGAAGCAATGGCATTTTATATACAAAAGGTCAAAGGTCGACTTCACTGTGACATCATAGTGTTTTCTGGCCATTATTTAACACTATAACAAAGGAACAGAAGACAGTTTAAGTTGTCATGGGGGACTATTTTCAAATTTGATACAAAGGTCCACTTGGAGTCAACAATGAACTTATTTGATATTGGTGGTCAAAGGTCAAGGTCACTGTAACCTTATCTGTGCCATTCTTGTGAATGCATAATCTCAAAAACCCTTGAGAGGATTTTTTCAAATTTGGCACAAATGTCCACCTGGACTCAACAATGACTGATTGGTGGTTAAATTTAAAGGTCAAGGTCACCCCCTTTTTTAACTTAATATCTTAAGAACACCTTGAGGAAATTTACTCAAATTTGGCACAAACATCCACTTGGATTTGAGACTTACCTGATAAGTATCGCAAAAAGTTAATGGGTAAGGTCACTGTCACCTCACAAAAAAGTTTTTGGCTCTAATTCAAGAATTCATATGCTAATGACAGAATTTATGACAAAAATTAATGCAAATATCTTAAATAATAAAACAATGAAGTGTACAAAAGGTCAAAAATCTATTTCACTGTGACATCATCTTCTTAAAAAAGTTTTCTGGCCATCACTCAACATCATTTGGACTCAAGACATATCATCATTGACTGAACTGGTGACACTAATCTTGAAACGACTGTTTGGATCTATTACCGTTTATATAGATCTTCTGTGCTGCCGGGTTAAAGATGTGTGTGAAGCATCCACTTTTTAGAATTTGGAGCTTCTTTGCAACACCATCCTTATTTGAAGCATTGTCTTTTGTCATAGCTACATTTGAGTCCGGACAGACAGTCTCAACTGGCTGGTGAAGGCAACCACAAGGCAATAATTCTACGTTAATCTCTTTTATTCTCTTCTCTCTTCTTTTTTCCTTAGAGTCACCAAAGGATCCAAAAAGTTAAAAATGCAAAGATAAGGAAAAGCTTCTGAAAAGTTCATCAAGTGTATTTGTGCTTGTTTTCCCTTTTCACCTCAAGAGCTGAAAGTTAGACAAATTAGGAGGTAAAAATCTTGGACAAATCACAACCGTCTCACATGGTTAGTGTTTGACAAATCAGTTGTGTTTATTATGGCAAAGTCCTTCTCAAGAGTTTGTGGCCCGTAGACAAATACTACTTAGCTGGCTGTTGTAGGGCCAAGGGAGTAAAGCTGAACCCTTGGTTTCTCTGGTGGGCTAAGGCTAAGGGCTAAGGTTTAGGAGTTCTCAAAAAAGTTCCAAGAGAGGCCCTGCAGAGAAAGCTCCCCATTACAATCTGCTCAGTCTCATGTTTTCCAACTTCCAACCTCTCTTTATCTCTCCTTCATAACTGCATTCTCTTTTTCACCCCTCCACATCTCTCTTGATCCCTCCTGTTGCTCACATTCTTTTAGATTATTTTTCTTTCTAAAGAAAAGATTTAGAAAAAGAAACATTTTCTCATTCTCTTTCCCTTTTCCTCTTTTGGCCCTTCTTGACCTAAGAAAGTCAGGAACTTTTTATGCCTCCTCTCGGGTGATAGCTGTGGCCAGAGGCATTATGTTTTTGGGTTGGCTGTGCGTCCGTACGTCCCATTCTCATGAATGCACTTTCTCAAAAATGCCTTTAGGGAAATTTGTCAAATCAACTCAATTTGTCAAATCTGGCACAAATGTCTACTTGGCCTCAACAATGAACTGATTAGATTTTGCTTATCAAAAGTAAAGGTACTGTGACCCTGTCTGTCTCATTCTCCTGGATGCAATATCTTAAGAACATTTTGAGGGAACGTCTTTAAATTTGGTACTAACATCTACTTCGATTCAAGGATGAACTGATAGAATTTGGTGGTTGAAGGTTAAAGATCAAGGTCACTGTGACCTCACTAAACAAGTTTTGGCTTGAACTCCTGAATTCATGCTATATTTTCACAAAATTTCTATAAAGCAGTAAGTATAACTTCATTGGTTCGTGGAGGCATTTAACTGCCTGGAAGTAATTTTAGTTTAAAAAGTGATTTTTAAACACAGGAACATAGTTTGACTTTACACAGGACAACAACAGGACAACAGGACAACAGGACACCGCCCAACATAATCAAAGTAATCATTTTAATCCAAACCATGTTCTTTCCCTGTTCTTTTGGTTTTGTGCCTAAATCTAACCAAACCAAACAGGGACTTGTTCAAATCAACAAACAACAACCTTGTGGATGCTTTTCTATCCATAACAGACAATGACCCAGACCTTTTCCAAATGTTATCTATCTGTCCTTAACCTAAATGGGCTCTCACATCAAGGGCCCAGGCCCACATCTGAGTACACCTGACCCAAAGTCCAGTTTATTTGATTGGTGTGAATACCGTGTATGGCACCCAGGCAAGGTACATCAATCCAGGCCCAAGGCCACTTAAAAAATGGCATCACGTGTGAACATTAATTGTACCAAAACTTGGCAGTTGACTGCTATTTGGGAGAATGTGTCCATGTTGGGCATGGTACAAATCAATCAGACCTAATATGAAAACACCCTAAAAGCAGAACACAATACTATGCCAAGAACTGAGTATTAACCCTTTGAAACCTGACATGGCATCAGTTTTCTTGTGGTGTGTTCAGACACCTTTCACAAGCTTTTTGAATATTTCAGACCTGAGGTAATTGGTTTCAAAAACAAGGGGGAAAAAGACAGTAACCAACTTACAAATTTCAAGAAATTAATAAAGGTGACAAGAAGGTTGCCTAAAAAAAAGTTTTAAAAAAGAGGAGAGGGTTTCTAAAAAAAAATAAGAAAATGTCCAAAATTTAAAAAAAAAACAAAACAAAACCCTTAAATAAAATTTTATTTAATTTTTCAGCACTTTTTAAAGGTATTTTTCTTATTGCTTATTTCCGTCTCATGTTGTTTTTTGCCTTCTTTTCCTGCTTTTAAAAGAAATCACACCAATTTGCTCAGGTTTCAATGGCTAAAAATGTTATAAACATAGAAACATGAATTTCCACCAAATTTCAGACAAACACCACAAACATAATTTTAGGTTCTTTTTCAACATTTTTCATCTAACTGGCTCTTTCTTTCTCTTTTTTTCTTATACCATCTATTCCATCTATGCTCCGCTCTACCTCTCTAAATCCTGTAATAAACCCACTCCCAGCTGTCATATCCAGCCAAATATCCAGTGCAACATTATGTTGCGTCTTGGTTATAGCACAGAATAAATATCCCTCTGGATCTTCCCATATTGTTATTGTAGCTAAATAAAGAATCCGTCGACATCCAAAGTGTCGTGAGCCTTGTGTTACACATAGTATACAAGATAGAAGTAAGACTGGAATGTGTGTGTATGTTGTCTTCAGTGACATGTAACTATGGAAATGGCGGCTGCCAGCACACATGTGATGACACGGACACAGGGCCGGTGTGTGGCTGCCATCAGAAGTACGCCCTGCACTCAGACAGCAAGACCTGCATCGGTGAGTGACAACCAAGATGGCTTCCTACTTCACACACACACACACACACACACACACACACACACACCCTGAAGCCCTAACAGCTGTTTGAATGTAACATCAGCTGTATGGTAGAACAGTGTCGGTGCAGCACAGATAAGAACAGAAGGACAGAAACAGAATGAGCCTGGGTGTGTTGGAGGTTATGGAGTTGGTTCTCTCCCCACCTCTCGGCACTCTGAACACAGCAGAGACAAAGGACAGAACTTCAACAGATATATCTACCTTCCAGTAATGAAATTATTTTACCCACACTGAAAATAATGACATGGAGGAGACTTAAGCTTCAGGTTGTTAGAAAAAAAAAAATTAGAGCGAGATTCAATCAATGCCTCTTTAAAGAAAGCTGTATTCTAACCTCAGGCACACTATATCCTGCATCTGATCCTCATTAGTGGTGCAAACAATTCTTATATTATGTATAGCTCAACAAAACTAATGCAGAGTGAGCATGAACGCTGTATCTTTTTTTCCTCAAAATTAGTGAGGTGCAAGAACTTAAAAATTGGATACAAGTTAAACAATTTTCAATGTCATCCAGGGGCATTTAGATGATTCCTGTTGAAGATAGAACCAAACTGCAGCAGGGCAGTCTGACACCAAAACAGCTCAACTCTGTTATTAAACCCATCAATAACTGTTGCGCTAGCTGTGTGATGTTACAGTTAGCCCTGTCACTGTCAAAGAGCTGCAGTCTTGTCACAGTTATCTCATGATAAACAGAGAGAGAAGCTGAGCAGATCAACATGCTGTGTGCAGTTTTATAATAAAATAAGATTTTACCCATTTTAAAAGGTCAAATTTGCATTAAAGCTGCAGCGTTCGGAACTGCATAACTGCAGGGTTGTGCAGAAAATTGGCTAAATTTGTGTCAATTGTTGCACATGACCTATCACTAAGCCCCATCCTCTGAGCTCACTCACAAAAAGTCTGTGTGTTGTCTACACTAACAATAGCAGCTCTCAGTGTCAATGACATATCCAAAGATGCTATATAGAACTTTTGGGGACAGAAGCTCCTTATGTCATACAGAAGCCATCCAAAGGGTCCTCACTATGCCGTGGTTTTAGCGATAGCCAGCCTTTGCTTTTTTTGTAACATTACAGCTAAGTTATTACTTTTCAGGTGGGCTTACTAACACTAACACTGATGTCTGATTGTCAAGGGACAAAAGTACAAAAACTATGTTTAACAGATAACATGATGTTACAAAGCTGAAGTTGGCTATAACATTAGGGACTATTAGTTAATTTAAGCTTAAGTTACCTAGCAAAGTTTGCTGCAAGGTGCAAGACAAGATGTTGCCAACATAATGTATGAGGTTATATATAGTTGTCACTTTGCAGCAAATTTTACAAACACGTTGCCTTACCATAGAATAGATGTAGAGATATTTGTTTATCGTCTTTACCTGCTACACAACTCAATCAAAGGAGACACTCCATTCTGTAGCCTCTCAGGTTACCTCGTATCAGCTATGCATTTACCTCATGCACATCATTCGACCATTTTTTAATTTTATAACTGCATAGATTTAAATAAAACCACAGGAAAATCTTAATTTCTGATGCTTTTCTATGGAGTTCTTCAAGCAGGGTGTCTGAGTACATTGTGCAGCTGCATGAAATGTGATTGACACATGGTGTTCGAGGGTGGAGCTTAGCTTTAGGTCAGTGACAGCATCGCAGCATCATAGAGGGATTGGTTATTATTTGCTAGCACACGGTAAATGTCCTTTGTTCTATCAACATTGGGTGGGGTTGTTAATGTTTCCCTTTTTGAATGATAAATAAAGACTACCACACCGCGACCATCACGCAGCTTGCAGAATGTACATGCAAGTGACCATTCACTGTAGACTTTGCAGCGTGTTCACGTGCAACTGTTTGGCTGACACACAAGCGACATGAGTCGCTGCAACAGTTGGCCTTCATTACCACTAGTTTCCTCATGTTGGTTTGGTGTGTTTGGGCCTCAGAGGAAATACCACAGTACAAATTGTCAGAAAATGAGCAGTATCATGTGTTGAGTTTTAAAGCAATGACTATAGAAAATGCAAAGCAATAGAAAATGAAGGACAGACAAATCTCCCACTCACATTCATCATGTTAAAACTCAGTTGATCCCAGCCAGAAACCAGCAGGCAGCTCATCTGCACATATGACCATTAGCAGAGGCCTGCCTCCACATCCTGGCTGTCACATATTCATTTTCATCATGCTATTTTTCTAATCAGTAGGATTAATAAGATGAATAAGACGTTCCAGGTAAGTGAATTTGTTCATAACGCTGTTCTCCACACTTCCTTCTTGCTGATATACAATATATGTGGGAAACAGTTTGCAAAGCATCAACACTTCTTTGTTCTGTCAGTCACACTTGTTGCAGTTTGAGTATTTTGGCCTCAAGGGCCTGTAATCTATGGAGCCTAGTATAGATGCTAGAGTAATGGTCATTTGGGCGCACAAATTTTAGTTTATACCCTCAAATTAACAATGAGTATGCAGAAATTAGTAATGCAAATGGATGCCTCTGATTATTTATCATATTTAACAATCATGTTAGTTTCATTTGTCCTTGCCCCTGGAGACTCTGGACCATATAAACGATCAGTAGTTCATGGTCTACAGTGCATGGCAAAAGCACTTTTAGGGCATGTCCAGTTTCATTTTGACAGTTTTGGTGCATCATCTGGGAGCAAAGTAAGGTGCAAAGGAGTTGTATTCAATCCCTTCATTGTAGCTGTGTTTTTGGCAAAACTGGAATTCAACCAATCAATGTGTCATCTCCCATTCTCATTCAAAGCCAAGCACAAATGGCGCTTTTCCACTACATGGTACCGGCTCTACTCTACTCTACTCTACTCGCCCTTTGTTGGTTTTCCATTAGGAAAAAGTACCAGGCACGCACGGAATACTCTGAACAGCACAAACATCAAACATCAAAGCTGTTGTGACGGCCGCAGTTTCATATAGTTTTTCCTTCTTTCCGAAAATGCCAACCAGAAAGATCAAGGCGCGGTTGCTCGAGGAGGTGCAAACGTTCCTCACCTTGCAGGCCAACAAGCATATCCAGTGAGAGCGAGTTTGTGTGTATGCATAGTTCGAATTACGGGGGAGCTAAGGGGAGCTCGGCTCCCCTGAAAGCCTCTCTTGAGATGTTCAGGGGGAGAATTGTTGACTTTTGTGTTATAGATTATATGCACATAAAGATTCCTGAAATAATAAAAAAATAGAAGTAATATGTCAGTGTTGTGTGTTTATTCGCTCATTACATTCCGTTTCCATCTGTCTCCACGATTTAACTTCTGTGTTTATCCCTGTTGCAGCGATCTGTGTGTGAAGCTGTGCTGCGTTCAAATTCCTACATTTACGTAGTCACCTGTACTCCTCATCATCCAACAGAAGGGACCGAGAGAGAAAGAGAGGATAAATTATTGGCGGGTATTAGTTAAATTTCTTTCATAGTACCCCTGTTATTGACCACGTGCTGCCATACACTTTATACATGTGATAGGTTTTAGTAGTGGTGGGCACTGGAAAGTAGGGCTCCTCCGAAAGTAACTGTGTAATTCGAACCCTGTTCATATGTGTGTTGTGTTGAACCAGACATCACAGCAGTGTCAAACGGCGTCGCTATGACGACCAGCTACACTGAGGAGGTACTACCTTCTAATGGAAAATGACCCCCAGAAAAGTACCTGGTAGAGTAGAGCAGAGTAGAGTAAAGTTGAGTAGAGCCGGTACCATGTAATGGAAAAGCGCCATAAGGCATATACAGTATAGGAGAACTATGGTGGTTGAGGCCAAAACACAAAAACATGAATGGCCAGTGTTTGGTTTGTTTGTTACCAAGGCTACTGTAGAAAACCATATCAGACTCTGCAGAGGAGGAACCACTCTGTACAACAGCTCATTCGAAGGTAATGAAAATATTCCTTCCAATAAATGCCTCTAAATCGTACACTCTGGACATTAAAGCAGCAAACTAAAAACTACTGCATGCTCCTCATGTGTAAATGTGCACAGCATCTCTCCTTATGAGGAGTCGGACTGCAACTCTGCTCTGCTATTTCATCCACCCACTACCCATCCAAATGTTCCTGTGTTTTCAAGAAACAGAGTGTACATGTGTTTTGAATCCACCTATGTTGATGCATCTTACCATGTGAAAATATACCCTTTATATAGCCAGAAAACACTGCGCCACCCTGGCTGTCGCCAGGTTTTTGTTTGTTTCGTAACATCAGGAGAATCTCAACTAGATCTGGCACTGGCACTGAAAGGCAACAAAGCATCATACAAATTTCTCGCTCAAGTTAAAATTTTTCAACAAGCCCAAATACACAATTAGCACTAATATCGTGTTTTTTGTGTCGTTCATGTTGCATCATTCGGCCAGCATGAATTCATGGTTATTTGTGTCTTTGCATAGACTTGATATATATAATCTCACCATGAGAAACACTGACATTGCCATTCTAGTGAACACGTAAGATATGGCCCAGTATCAGTGCTACATCAAATGTTGTGTCAGAAATTATTGCTGGCCAGCTTTGACTAATAACTGAACAAATGTTCTGCTGTAATATAGTACAAAAATCAACAAAGTGGTCTGGTCATGCACAGTCTAAATGGGATGCTTGGGTTGATTACAGTTTAATGGTGATTTTGGATTATGGGATGTAAATGTATTCAATATTTTTTGTGTTATCTTTTGGAACAAATTGTTTCTTTGTGTTGGAATTATTAATTTGAAGGTATAAATAAATGAACAGTGCGCAAAAAAGTATAACAATAAATATCTAATGTGTACTGGGCTCAGGTCATAGCAGAAGTCAGCTTATGTCTTAGCACATGACACATGGCCTGTCCAAAATGCTAGTGTAACAATACATGTTCAGTCATGCGGTTCATGTGAACTTTGAGGTAACAACTCTTCTTCAGTTTGGTTCATTTGAATAGGTGGTAGACCTTTAGTGGCACAAAAACACCTAAAAAGGAAGTTCTCTGCAATGTGGTTTGTGAGGAGAACAGACAACATCCAAATCAAGTACAGAAAACTTCCCAAAAATCCAGGATTTATGGGTATAATTTGATGGAGGTTGACACCTGATAGCCAGCAGTTAATAAAAACTCGGAAAAAGTAGCATAACAGAATGAACCGAGACCAAACCACAGTCTGGACCAATGTCTTATTTGGCCATTGCTCCAACTATTCACAGTTGATACAAACACCAGAAAAGGTGTTCATAGCAGAAATCCCTCTGAGTTAGTTTTGAATCTCTAACCTGGCAGGACCACAGGTCACCTAATCTCTGTCCAATTAGTGAGCTGCTTGTAACTTCTGTTTACAAGTTGTGCTTCATTTGTAATAGGGCAGCATAAACCTTAATGAAGCAAATAAAAAAGAATCAAGTAAGCTTTTCCATGTGGTTCAAACCAAAGAGGTGTAAGTGTGACTTAACATTCGGTGAGATTATAACCACCTGCACAACTAGGACACAGAAAGTTTCCACAGTCCTGACTGTGAGCTGAGAAACATGTCAGACTGGTGTCAAACACACATGGACACAATGATCTGATGTTTCTGATATGCTGTCCTTCCTGCTGTGTCCGTACACTGGAAACACCTCTCTCTGTCTCTCTTTGTCTCTCCCTGTCTCTCACTCTCACCATTTGAGCAGATTGCTGCTTCTCGGCGGCACCAGGTTTTGACTGCCAATAACCCCTTTTTCTTCGCAGCCTCTTTGAAGAACACGCCATCGAGGACAGGCTGCGTAGAGGAGGCAGAACGAGAGAGAGCGGGGACCCTCCTCTCCCTCCGTTCCCAATGTCTTTTCTCTCTTTCTGTCTCTCTTCATACTTTGACGAGAGAAAGGACCTCTGTCTGGTCTGTGGTCCGGGTGTCCCAACTACTCTGTGGGCCCACCTTTAACCCCCCGCCCTCCCTTTTTACCCTTTCTATGTAGCTCTGTCCCTCTCCTCCTCCTTACTCCTCCCTCCCTCCTGCTTTCTGGTGATAGTACCTGATTGCCTGTCTTGTCTGAGCATCCATGTTAAAATCAAATCAGGTGGACTAAAGAGTAACTCTGGGTGGGGGGGTCGCGTGTTAGACTCTGTGGTTAAAAAAAAAAAAACAAAACGGACATCTCAATTGCAGCCTGATCTTAGGTATAGCTCCCACGAAAGCAAACCCTAACCTCCTCCTTCTCCACCTCTCTCTCTACTGCCTCATCCTCCACCTCCTCACGAAACATAAAGCGGCGAAAACCAAAAAAACTTGCCAACGACAAAATGCCCTCCATTACTCATGTCCATCTATCAGCCCCCTTTTCATGCTCCATACCCCTTTTTAATAGAAAGGCAGGGACTTGCACTGCTCGAGCTTCCTCCTACTGCATGTGTTCACTCACATGTGCTGCAGCGTCCAATCGTCTGCCTCTTTCACTAATCATTCATCTGTCTGTCTGTCTGCTTGTCCAGCTGCATGAGAGAGCCTGCACTGCATTTGTGCAGTTTCCCTTTTTTTCTTTAATTTTCCCTTTTTTGAACTGAAGTACATTTTTTATTGTTGTTGTTGTTTTAGTGACCCTTCTGTTTCCTTCCAGTGCATTGTTTTTTTTACCATTCTCCTCCTAGCTGTAGTAGCGTAGAGTGATTTAACTCTTCCCCCATCCTGTCCCGAGTAGGTCTGGCTCTCTAAAACACTCCCCTCTCTGTGGGCCTCCGACTACCACTTAGCCCCCATAGAGCGGGACTCCTCTCTTCCCACCGCTTCCCCAACCTGTCCCTACACATCCACACATTTTATCTCCCTCTCCAACATATTTTTTCACACACTCAAGAAAGCAGACGCTCGCACTGGTATGCACAAGCCCTCGATTCAACAACGACCACATTTCACCCGTTAGCAGAGCACCAGAAAGCCTCCATTCATCCCTGAGTGTACTTCAGAGAATTCTCCACTTTGTCCATCAAGAGAGGAGAGAGTAGTGCGCCAGGGCTGGGGAATGGAAGGGACATTAATTACCCCCTTATCCACTCCTACTCCCCCACACCACCACCCATAGGACTGTGGCTGTACATCAAAGCCCAGTCCTATAGCGGCAAGTGGCGTCCATTCACAAAGAGATGCTCATTCAGGCCCTAATGACTCAGGCCCAATGAAAGGCCGCCTCCCTCTCACCATCCCCAGCATGCATGCCATCTCAGCAGCGATAGAGCCCCCCTCTGCCACCTTCCCTCCTTAGCCCCTCCAATCCAACCTCCATTGCCCAGCTTTGGGAACTTCCAACGTTGACTGTTAGAGCCAGTTGTGATGTGTTCCATAGACAAACAGGCAACCAGCGCTGCCCCCAGACTACCTCCTCCTGCTTTTTGATTCCTCTGCATGCCCTCCCTACACTTCAAACCCCATTTCTTAGTTTGTGCACCCCCTTTTTCCCCTCATACACCTCTCCCATTGCGGCCCACGATGGGACTGATTCTGACTTTCTTCTCTCCCTTGTTCTCTTCTCTGTTCATCCGATCACTTAGTCATCGCTCGGACCTTCAAGCAACTCCTCTGACCTCTCGTCCTCTTCCCCTGCACCACCCTTTCTCTTGTCTCCTGTCGTCATTGTCACCCCCTTCCTTTTGCTCCACATTTAAGGCGGCTTGTCTTAGAAATGTTGGACATGTATCCTCCCCTCCCTCTCTTTCTCATCTTCCTCCTCCATCCTAACGCAAGGGAATCATTGCTGACAAAGTGTGGCTGTTTGATATGGAAGACAGAAACTTCATCGGTGACAACATCAGAATTAAAATCCCCCCTTAACGTTCCCCCAACCTCATCCCATCCCCAGAACCCCCACACCTCTAACCACCTTTTTTTTTTTTTTTTTTTTACTTTTTTCACGTTAGCCCTGTACCTCCTCCCCTCCCTCCCTACCTACTTGCCTATCTACCTACCGCTTCATTTTTATAAGCTCCACACTGATTCTGATCATTTCATTTATTTTGTTTTGTTCTTTTGTTTGCTCTGGGGGATTTATCATTTGTTTGGGGGATTAACACTCTAACAGGGATTTTGGCGCTTCTTCATCGCTTCTTGCTTCTTGGCTTTGGTTTTTTGCTCAAACGCCAAGAGGGGCTGAAGGTCTGGTCATTTGGGCTTCTCATTAACCTGCTGCTCACTGTTTGTCCCCTTGTCACTTGTGTTTTAGAGAAAGATGAGGCTGCAATTGAGAGCTCTGAGTTCAATGCCACGTCAGTAGCTGATGTGGACAAGCGGGTGAAACGGCGGCTACTTATGGGTAACTCTTTTCTTCCTCTTTCTATGTGTTGCCATGGCGCTTGTGCTTGTATCCCCGACTCCACTCCTCTCCGTTGCTCCTCGTCCTCTTCTCTCTGTCTTTATTTTGTTAATCTTTTTTTTTGTAAATCTTTGATGCCCACTGTGTCTCCCACAGTCAGTTTTGTTGCAACTGTATCTTGCGTGATGAAAACAAAGTAAAAGACGTCACTGTTTTCCTTTAAACTGGTCCTCCTTAACACTATCTACCAAATCTCTGGATGGCTCTAAGGTTTTCTCAATGACTAACATTTACTTTCCCAAATGTTTTGTGTTCCATCCCCTCATTTTTGATTCCTCATGTTGAAAAAATACCATACTACAAACACAAAATCCCTGATAAGGTCATGGACCCAACTAGCCCGATGATTGCTACCAGTACTTTGTGGGTTGCTATGAAAGTTTTGGAGAAAATTCCCAAAAGCTGAGTCCTCAGAAAGGGCTGTAAAGACAAGGGACACCAGTCCCATGACATCCTTGGAAATCCCAGTCCCTTCTAGTGAATCATTTCTTAGGCTTTGTGTGTAGACCAGTGTTGTAGTCAAGACCACCTAAACTAAGTAATCACCAAGACCAGATGGTATCAAGGCCAAGACAAGACCAACACTGGGCTTATGATCAAGTCAAGACCCCAGGAAGACTAGCTAATGTCTAAAAAACAGAAGCTAATGGAAATCTTAATAAACAAGCAAACCAAGAACGAGACAGGGCAAGACTGAGTCAAGCCTAAGATCAGAACAGTGTGAATCCAACACTGCATAACACAATCACTATTAAATGTGGCACTCCTGAAATTGATCTGAAAGATTCAAATTCCCATAAAAACACCCACAGTAAGCAAATAAAGATTCATCTTCATTCACCTCTAGCATGAGAAATGTCTTGAATAAATAATCAGAAAGCATTGCAGAAATGAATTTTATGTATGGGAATTTTCCTTTGTTTTCGATGGGCAAACATTTACAAACATGTAGGCGCTAAAAACAGCTTCACCATCTTTATTTAGTGCTCTTTTGCCGGCAATTTAGTGATGTCCCCACAGCTGTGGTCTTGAATGGTCTTAAAATGAAATCTTGAGTTCCCTTTGTCTGAATGATAAAAATGCATTTAGTCAGAGAAAAGACCTTCAAAAGGAGTTCTTGAGAGCAAGATTGAGCTCAAGTACTACAACACTGGACACAGCTACCCCCTTTCCACTACATTAGCTCTGGCTCTTGAACCAGTACTGTTCAGGATTGATGGGACCATGGTGCTATCTAGTGAACCAGCCTGCATTGATTTGTCTTCTATGGTGGGCATTTTACCCAGAAAACTAGCATGTACCAAATATTATTGACAGCCCTGCAAAAGCTTTTTTGTCTGACACTTTCCCACTGGACTTCTCCACTG
Organism: Plectropomus leopardus; assembly: GCF_008729295.1. Taxonomy (NCBI): domain Eukaryota; kingdom Metazoa; phylum Chordata; class Actinopteri; order Perciformes; family Serranidae; genus Plectropomus; species Plectropomus leopardus. Next base: position 23,669,729 of record NC_056484.1, on the reverse strand, counting down.
TTGCCTTCTCCATCCTCTCTCTCCAACCTGTAGAATATGGCACACCCACTGATGCCATCATGGTTCGCACATCAGGTCAAGAAAGCCCGTTATTTTTTTGGTTCTAGTTAACAACCAACTCTTTGGGTTTTGAACCAACTTAGTTTGGGTCGAAATTCAGTTTTGAACTAGGTGCAAGAACCACAACAGAGCGGCATGTTGGTGGAAAAGGGGTAACTGACCAAAAAGATTTTTGCTCCCAAAACTTTGATTTCTGAGAATTTTATCATCAGATATATCCTAAAATGACTTCATTATCTGCTCTTATGGTGGATATTCTCTAAGGGCTGTATGAAGCACTCAAGAACCTTTATCACCATATTTTAAGAAACCCAGCTCAAACCTGATCCAATCTGTTAATGGACTCTGTTCTGTTTCTGGCTATTGATGAAATGAGCTTTAACATTAAAAAAAGAAGAAGAAAAAACTGGAGGCACTGACTTGGTTTCTGAGGGACTGCATCCACCACTCCCTCCTTTCAGATCCTTAGACCATATTTCAGTAAATTATTGAATGTTTTCTATATGACCAATCAGACTTACCCCAAATCAAGCGAATTTTTTAAACCAAACAGCTGCTTTCTCCTCTACTGTTTTGAATTTAAACTTTCTTTGATTTTCTAAGACAAAGGGTCCATCAGAAATCTGGTGTCCGGTACTCCAGTCTGTACATCATGTTCAGTACTTACTTTTCATTTCAGCAGGTTCTGGCCAGTGTGGAAGAAAAGTGGCGAATTTGATTTTCCTCCTCTCTTCCTATCTGATTCTCTTCTCCCTCAGTTATGTTTTACCTGAATGTAATTTATTTGATTCTCCCTCACTATTCACTAAACTCTGCTTCATCTCCTATTGTACCAGCACGTCACCTGTTCCGATGGTGCTCCACTTGCAACCATTAGCGTTCCAGGGCTGCCAATCTTACGTTTTGTATAATTCACTGAGAGTACATTGGGAATCCACCAGGGATTCAAGTTTTTAATCCTGTTGTAATTCTTTCAAAAATATACCTTCACAATAGGATTCACCGCAGCAGCACCTCTGGCTTGTAATTCAGTGTGTTAAATACATTTTAGACTTAAAAACTGGTCTAAGGTTCAAGACATCTTACCATCAAGATGCCCTTCAGTCCAATACTGAGTAATTAGAACACGTTCTCATCTTAAGTCATCATATATAGCCGCTATGTCAGTGGACTTTCATGACCGCATATTAGACGCCATCTGCTACCCATGTTCAGGGACACTACAACCGAAGTTGGGAAAACAACAAAAGCATGTGGTCAGGATTCAGCAATAAAAGCCTGTGGTTAGGTCAAGAAAAATTTGATGTTTGACTCAACATTCATGGAAGTGAATGTTAAGCTCCTGGGAGAAAGTCAACTCACGCTCGCTGTATAGGGACTTAACAGTTCTTTATGTCATACTGTTTTAAACTTCCGCTGTCCTATCATACCACCGCAACAGGTGTCGTATGGCTGCATTATCAACCGGCACTGCCTGGTGGTGTACCATACTGCTATGAAAGGTAGCCCTCTGCATCTGTGTCTAATTCCAAAATCACAGATAAAGCGGCAATATTTGACAACTGCACATTTAGGAATGATCTGATGTTCTGCTGGTTGTTCCTTGATTTTAACCTCAGATAGAAACCACAGGACAAAGTTTGCAACAAAATAAAAAGTCTTTGTTTAAATTGGCTTGACTATTCAGCATACAGTTGGAGTGGTGATGCAGTTTGGATTTCATGGGAGCTGCAGGCCCACAGGCCCAGCAGGTACAGTGGGTTTGGTCACTGGCTCACATCAAAGTGGTCTTCAGCAGAGACACTGCCCATTGAGACACTGAACTCCAAAGGGGTGCATGGCAGCCTGCTGCCATTGGTCTGTAAAATTTGTAAAGGTCTTCGGATATAATGTGCTAAATAAAAGCACATGCAATCCAAATAAGATCCCAAAAGTATTGGAATTCATGAACAAGATTAAAGGGACAGTTCATCTAAAAATCAAAAACCCACATTTTCCTCCCACCCGTAGTGCTGTTTATCAGTTGAGATTGTTTTAGTGTGAGTGACAGAGTGTTGGAGATATCGGTCATAGAGATGTCTGCATTCTCTCCAATATAATAATAATAGATAACCCACAGACCTTGTTGTGAGCTGTTTCATGTAGGAGCTATTTTCTTTCTACTGAGCTACACCTGCCAAACAAATCACTGCTCAGAAGGAAGCCTGCATAGCACCAAAACAATTATGATTTCTAAACAGCATTACAGGTAAGAGGAAAAATATTTATTCTTTAATTTGGAGGAAACTGTCCCTTTAAACAGTAATTCATGTCCTAACCCTAGTAAATAAACATTTAGTTTGTATGCGCCTCTGTCATGCCTATGTGCATGAACAAACATGTGCTTGCTGAGAGCATAGACGCCATCCCAGTGCTGCACTGGCACAGCCCAAACAGCATCAGTATGTTAGATTTGACACAGCTATCAGTTTGTCTGCTTCCTCTGACACGCAGTGCTCTTGTCTCTGCCCCCACTGCCATCACACTGCGCAGACAACGCACTGATCAACACAAATGGACGTGCTGCCGGTGCTCTAATGAAAAGGCGCTGCTGAGACAAGAGCAGGTGAGAGAAAGCACAGGAGCAAAACGAAAGGGAGTGAGAGAGGGCAAAGCAGAGTAGGAACATGGGCGATATGATGAAAAGTAATTCAAAGACATTTCATGATGTTGATATTGAAGAAAAAATCAGGAGCCAGCTGCAGGACACATGTGAGCAAAGTGTCAGAGACTCAGTGGTGCTACAGTGGCTGTGGCCCTGGATTCCAAATAAACCATCAGCCCTGGACAGATGGGGCTGAGCTGAGCGTTTGCGTGTGTGTGTGTGTGTGTGTGTGTGCGTGTGTGTGTGTGTGTGTGTGTGAGTATCCGTATAGTGTGATTACAGGCCAGAGCAGTGCTGACTGACAGCTGATTTAGGTGCCCATCAAGGGGCAGGAGGGGATCTTGTTGAGTGCTGAAAGGTGATCGTGGTGCTCTCACCTTTTTCCAACAGTGCTGTTACTTGGCCTGATGCTTCAGTATACACAGTGCACATGGTTTCCTCCCCAGCTTTAATCAATAGAACATGTGTCCTCTCACGGAAAGAGCAGTTTGCAGCGGTCAGCGTTTCCATGCAAGGAGTGTGACAGACGTGTGTATACAGACTGTCTTCCTTCTCCCTCCCCTGCCCCTTGCTGACACATTGTAATCCCTACGGAAGAAGTCGCCACCCTTAGTCAGTCTGCCAGAGTTGTGCTCAGCCTCCCTTTACCTTAAATCCTCTTATGTAGCCAGTTCCCTCTTTCTCCTTTCATATTGATTTCATCTAAAGTCAAAGCACACAAAGACTACTCTTTATCAACCACTTGGGTGTAATAAACCAATTCAGGCACCAGAAAAATGTTCGTATTGTACGTTTCTGCAGTCACTGATTCATTACATTTGTACATTATTTTGTAATGGATACAATGAAACTTTACATTTCACAACAGAATTTTCTCATACAACAAGTCTTATGATATCCTACAAATTAGAGTCTCAGAAATGGTATTACATTCTTAATTAAAAGTTATGAAATTAACGTAAAGTTACAGTGGTCAGGTTAGGTTTAAGAAAAGAATCCTGGTTAGGTATCTTTAGGGTTTAGACAAGGAAAGTTACTGGTGGGGTTTGGGAAAAGAAATAAGTTGAGGATATACCTTCAGATGACACAAAATTTACATAATTTCAAATCCAAGTCTCCTGGGGAAAGTCCTGTGTTTTGTGATCAATCCACCACCCCAACCTGCCTCTTAAGTGGACCGCTTGGGACTGTGTCCTTCTTTACTCCCATGGACATATTGCTTCCGTTATCACAGCCCTCTAAAATTTGTGGGTTTTGTGTTCAGACTTTGGGGCATTGCTGTCTGCTTTCAACTATGCTGTTGTTAAGCAGTGTATCCTTAAAAATGGTTTGTTTGATATCCTATGAAAGTAAACATACAACAATGCGTTTGATATCCTACGAATTAGCACCCTATGAATAGCGTTACATCCTTAATATGTAGTTATGTAATTTACATAATCTCATGGAGATTAGGTTTAGGCGTGCAAAGTCACTGTGGTTAGATTTAGGAAGAGAAACATGGTGAGGGCGTACATTAAAATAACTAGTTAACTAGTTCACATGGTTTTGAACACGTGTCAAGGGAAAGTCCAGATATTGTGACCCTCCACCAACCCCAACTGCCTCCTCACGAGAACACTTAGGATTGCTCCCTTTTTTACTCCCATCATTGCATTAGTCACATGATGAATGATGCATGTATGAATTTGGGTGCATTTCTTCAGTCTCTTTCTACTTTAAACAAAAATTATTAGCTCAATTCTGAGACTGTTCTGCAAATAGTTTTCTAATAAATTACAAATATAGCAAATTCTGATCAACCCATATCAGTTTTAGAAGGCTTAAAACACTAAGTTCTGGTTATGCCCCACTCACTTCTGAATTAAACTCCACCCATTCCAAGTACAAGTATAGATCATTTAGTTGGTTGAACATATACAGATAGTGGTGGGACTATCTAATTGTGGTGATCCCGAATCGATACCACTCTCGTGTTTGTACTATAAACATGAGGCTACCACCAGGGGTCAGTTAGCTTAGATTACCATCAAGTCTCTGTCCCAAGGTAACAAAATCAGCCTTACAGTGTTATTACTTTCTTGTTTAAGGTGTAAACTAACTAGCTGTAGCTTTACAGCAGATTTGCAGACTTGAATTAGTGGAAGCATGGTATGTTGTCAGGTTGCTAGTTAAATGCAAACTCAAAAAATGTTTTAATTTGTGAATGAGATGCATGTGTTTTGCAAATGTTGAGCTATTCTACTAATCTTTGCAAAAATTGATTATTGACCTCTGTGCGCGAATAAACATTGGATAACAACAATGTTTATTTTGGGTAGAGGAAACCTAAAAATCATAATCATGTTACCTTGGCACATAATCAGCAGCTCATTTTTCTCAATTTTACCCCTCACATAGTGAGCAGTGGCCGCAGAAAGTACACCAGCATGTGTAGTGAAATAAATTTGGAAGAAATTTTGATCTTATTTTTCCCTTTTAAAAGGAAAAATTATTTTCAAGTTAATTAATCACCCAAGAATGATTAAACATGAAAAGGAATCTCTAAAGACCTTTAACTTGTACTGGACTTGTACTCAACCCCATTCCCTATGTCTTTTTGTTCATAGAACTTTTAAAAATTGGTCCAGTATTGAAAGACAGGGCTGCCATGGCAAAACTGGCTACAGTGTAACCACTTCCAGTCCAACAAAAATGCTTGTCTTTGTAACTTATAGGCTCAGATTGTTTTTTTTGCAACTTTACCGAAAGAAGCCCACAGAGAAATCGTACATTTTTCTGTAACTTTCACTTGTTTCGCTCTATTTTGAGTCAGTGTCTTGCAAAGGAGAACTCTCATTCTGTAATCTCAGACTTTTTAATATTGTCACTATCCGCTAAATATTTAGCCATGACATTGAAAATCGTTCAGATAAAAGTAAGATATATCCCCTGTACTCCAACTTAAAGTACTAATGGCACTTCTCTTTCCAACATTCACTTGCGTTTCTACCGTTTTCTTCCCTCACACAATACAGATCGAAACAAGCAAGAGGTATAAAAAAATGTTTCATTTCTCCTTAGGGTCATTGCTGTAATATGAGACACTCATAGTAAAAATATGTGCCTGTCAGTTGCAAAAACCACCACTTATAATGGACAAAAAGGCACACCTGCCCAGAGCGGGCACACCAGCAGGTGTGCCAGGCTGGATTACACTGGCCGGGTCTGTCACATGATGCCCATGGGCCCAGAAAGACTTTTTCTCACTGACTTACATTAGGAAAAAACGCCTGTAAATCAGTCGATGAATTTTATGCGAACTTCAAAACTTCTGCAAAATGACTCATTTCACTATCAAGCTTTAATCCATTCACTTCCATAACATTTGGAAAATCTAACCACTGAAAGTCTAAAAAGAACCACAAGGGTAAAATGTGTGATAGCCATTTAAGCTAGGGAAGTTCTAAACTGGAAGTCAGTCGCTCCGCCGGGGGTAGTTACCTGCTTTGGCAAAGGGCACATGCTCAGTGGACCCCATGATGCGGAAGGTCAGAGTACTTCAATACTGCGGAAATAGTATATTAATGTTGTGTCCAGGTTTTCTTAATGCATCCACAGCTCGGAGTGGTTCCACTGTAGCCTGTATGGCCCTTGTTGGCTGCAGTGCTCTCTCTCAATACTGAAACAGTTTCAAAAATTGTTGTTCCAATGAGCCACTTCGACACAAAAACATAGGGGAGAAGATTCAGGTTAAAAAAAAAGATCCCCAAGAGTTCCCCTAATCCACAGTTTATTGGAATCCAACATTGGTGATTTCAGTGCTAATGAGAAAGAAGTTACATGCAGAAATATGCTCTGCCCCACACACACACACACACACACACACACACACACACACCCACCCACACACACACACACGCACACACACCAGGCTAGGATAAAAGTATGCAGGGTGAGATGGAGGGTGTGGAGGCATGAATAGGGGGCTGAGGGGGTTACGAGGGGCTTGTCCAGCACATCAATCAGGCCTGGCGATGCGTCTGTGTTCCTGTGCTCAGTGTGGCCCCGGGGCTGGGCTGGGCGGGGCTTGGAGAGAGAGAGAGGGGCTCTGAGCAGGACTGTGCTCACCCTCACGTAATAATAGGGCCAACTGTACTTAGTATAAATCACTCCGACCCATAAACACCACCTCCACACACATCACGTCTGCTCACATGCACAGAGATTGGTATTGACTGTATACACCTGTGCAGGCACGCAGACCGCAAGTTATTAGTAACCTTACCAATACACATTCTCACACACACTCTTGGAGCCAAGCTGGGGAGTGGAGAGGGGACAGGGGGTCCTCTTTTGTACCCTACAGGGCTCATCAGACAGGCTGCCTGGATGATGGAGTGTCTCTCCTTCCAGCCTTCCTTCCTCTTTGCTGTTTTTCTATGAAAGTCCCTGCCTCGCTCTAAAAAACTTCTCCATTTTCAAATTTGAACTGATTTGCTATCTGGCCTTAGAGCTCGACCAGAGAGAGAACTCCACATGAAAAGGATTGCAAATGATGAACCCAGAGGTTTGACGGATAAACACAGCGAGGAACAAATGCCTGATAGAAAGCAGAGATTAAGCAAAGAAGCGGTGAGACTGATGTTGTTTGGAGCTGCATGAAGAAACACAAACAAATTGACAAATACCTTCCTGTTCCTTGATAGAAAGCATCAGCCATCCTGGCTCCAATGTGTTTGTGACCATGCATTGTGAAAGGCCATTATGCTAATGCCTTGACCTCTAGACGTGGATTTGTTTGCTAGCCTGAAAAGGCCTCTGCTATTTCCCTCTTCACTTCTCTCAGCCACACAATCTCACGGCCTTTTAATTAAATTGGAAAAGCTGCCAAAGAGGAGGGGAACATCCACCATTTACATGTTGCTGTTGTCCGCAAAAAAGCCTTTGAATTCTAAATGTCAACTTTCATTCATTTATTTTACGATGCTGTTTGAGATTTAAACATTTGGGTTTTAAAGGGGGAGTTTAGAGGCCCGAGAGCTACAGAAATGTCTTTAAGGGGTAATTTGGTTTTTCTGGAATGAAATTGTATGAGGTACCGACACGTTCTCATCCCAAGTCAACACATGTTGCTGCTTCACAGTCGACTTCTGACTCTACATATAACACTGTAGGACTCCTTTTGCTCTTTATGTTTCGGGATGCCGCTAGCGTGATGTCAGCACAAGCACATGATGGGATTATGCTTCAGGTGGTTATATTAAAACATCACATTCATACAAGAAGCTAACACTGACTCCTGCTGGAAAGTCCAGTTGGACCCATCCATTATCAGTCTTTCCTGCCCTTCAGGTGCTCTGCACTTCTAACGTTACGTTGTCATTGGCAGTGTTTCAGCATGACACCATCCTGCCACATTTCATGTGCTCTCAAGTCATTCCACCCATGCGCCTATCTTGCAGATGAGGCAGGTGCCATGTGGCCGTCCACTGGCATATAATCACACTGCAACCAGTTCTTTGTGGCTGCATTCTCAGCTGGTGCTATTCAGCAGTGTTTCCTGCAAACGTGAAAGGTGGCTTTTGGCATCACCATCTTACTCTGGGAGCACTGTAAAAGCGGCAGTATTTTACGAGTTCGGAATGAGAATGGGCTGGAGGTACTTATCCTAACTTAGTGTTGCCAACTGGAGGTGTCATTTGGCACGCACAGAATTTGGAGAAGCAGGTAGGAGTCCGACATGAAAGTTAAGTAATGTACTGCTTTAAATGAGGCCCTCAATAGTCAATAACAGTTTAAGTGTACGCTAAATTTAGAGTATTTTCCCTGCTTTACCTCATTGCACACAGCAGTTTCCCACAGGGAACTGAAGTTGTTATATTGCTCTCTTTTAAGTCGGACTCTGTAGTGAAAACTAGTAATTTAACAGGAGCTGCTGGTTTACCATTGCCTCCAGTACCAGTAACCATTGCCAGTAAGTTAATTTGTATTACTGTGTGATTTTGGCAAAGTGGATTAGTTTGGAGTCCCCAAAGTCACACAATAACACAAACAAACAAACCAACACATTCTCATCTGAAGTGGTGGTTAGGATTTGGCAGCAAAAGCATGTGGCAACCAAAGCCACACATCAACAAAAGCACATGGTTAGGTTAAGGAAACAAAAGCTAGTGGTTAGATATAGAAAAGAACATCATAGTTTGCATTCATACGGGAAGCAAACAGCAGACCCATCCACCACCTCAACCTGCCCCCTTACAGACCATTCAGGACCACCTCCTTGTTTGCTCCTGTCAGCACATTGATCATGTGATGGCAGCTTTACAAAATATGTGGGCTGTATTTTGGTGTATTGCTTTTTGTAGGAAAATGTAGGAACAGTGCATGAGGCTAGCCTGGTCTCAAAGATGCTGTGGTGAACATTTGGTTAACCTTTGAGAACAGAAACAACTCAGCTGTTGTCAGTGATAGATCTGTTTTGGCTTAAAACACCCACATTGGGGTTAGGGTTAAACAACTGGTTTTGTTATTTCTTTGTCTCAAACTGTGGTCTGCAGCTTGGCAGGTGTTCCGGCTAGCCCTTTATGGACCTTCCAGCTCCATTTATTGCGTTGTTACTGTCAACGTTTCAACATGACACCATCCAACAGCATATCATACGGCTGCAACAGGTGCCATCTGGCTGCACTATGAAGTGATGCTGCTTGTCCACGTATCTTACGGCCACACCATGAATCATGCTGCCATGAAATATCGCTTTTGGCATCAGTGTCTAATGATGAAATCACCTATCAAGCAGCAGTATTTGATGACTTTGAAATAATAATGGGCTAGAGTAACTGATTAAGGCAGCGATAGACCAACAGTTTCTGTATTTCTCTGAAGCTGTTAATGGTTAATTGCTGTCTGACAAAATATAAAGCAAAGAAATGACATAGTAAAACTGCTTTAGGTTGCTAAAATTCTTTTTTTGCTGCTGGCCCCCTTCCACAGCAGTACATTGCTTAGCTTCTGTTTCTGCACCCCTTCACTTCTCCAGTTTCGGGGTGTGCTGACAGCCATCCACTTTAGATTATACACTCACCATGAATAAGTACCTCATACAACCCCACTTTAAAAAATCCCAAACGATCCCTTTAACTTTCACCTCATTCACACAGCAGCAATATGTAGGACTTTCTGTGGAATTACTGAAGTCAAACCCACCAAAGGCTGAACAGTCACTAACTGAAACTTCCTTATTAGGTATAGTTTCATTGAATCCCTTTCAACAAACATGAGTCAAAGTCAAAGTTCAGCCTCCTCAGCACTTCTCCAGGCCTGTCGGGAAAGTGTGTGCTGAGCTTTGCTAAAGCAACAGCGGCCGGGCAGGTGAGCTAGAGTTACCATGAGCTTGTGTTTGCTTTGGGATCAGCTCAGGCAATATCCACAAGTCCCAGCAAACCTTTATCTGCGCCACATACAAGAACATTTTTCTGGAGTCAAATACGAGTGTGTTCTAGACTTACAGCACTCGACCCTGAACTAACTTTATTTTTCTATCTGCTCACATTAACCCCATCTTTTTCTTTGTGTTAACTGATTTCTTGTCATGTTTGGAAACAGGAGCAACCTCTGGGCCAAAGAGTTCACCTTCCTCTATCAGCACAGTGTCATGTGTTTTTGTCTTGTAATGATCCCCAGCTGCCATTGATAAACAAATCCTGACTTTCTGTGTGTACAAACACTTTATTTACCTGGATATAAGATGTCTCTACTAGTGAAAACTGTGATGTAATTTCTTCATCTATATGTTGACAAAGCTCCATGACAATACATAATATCCTACTATGCTGTCTTTTGTGTATTTTTCAACCGCATGAAACTTTGTCTCAACCCATATCACTTCTGTTTCATGCTGTTTTTGAAGCAGGGGTCACATTTTAACAACCCCTTATTCTCTGTCTCTTTCTCCACCTCTGTCCCGCCATCTGCAGAGACCTGTGCCGTCAACAACGGCGGCTGCGACAGGACGTGTAAAGACACAGCCACAGGGGTGCGCTGCAGCTGCCCTGTGGGATTCACTCTGCAGCCCGATGGCAAAACCTGCAAAGGTTAGTAAATCTGTGTGTGTGAGGGCTGCTGTATGGTCTGTGGTGTCCAGCTGCTGCTCACTGAGCACTCAGTGTATGCAGAGGTGCACCTGAGCCTGCTTCGGCTGCTGTCTGAGTGATCCAGAGCCAAACCAGATCCCAGCAATCCGCTTCACTACCAGCTGCACAGTGCTCCAGTTGCGGTCACTGCCACTGCTGCAATTTGTTGTTGTTGACTTTGCCGCTGAGCATTTCTTGACTTCCACCAGCCCGGCGCTTGACTTCAATGATAGTGGACCGAGGAGAAAGCTGCTGCAGCATGCACTTTAACATCCCAAATATGTTATTTTATTGTTTTGTATAAACAAATAGCCCGATTGAACGAGGCTGACCAGAGGGTTCTACAGGCAGAGGTGCTTTATTCAAGCAGCACTGACAGGGTTTGGTTACATTTGGTTACAATGATATATTAAAAAAAAATTTGTACATCCATATGTCCTACTCTCGTAAAGGCAATAACCAGAGAACGCCTTTAGTAAATTTCTTCAAATTTGGCAGAAGCGTCCACTTGGACTCAATGAGGAACTGATGAGAATTTTGTGATTAAAGGTCAAGGTCACTGTGACCCAACATCCATCTTATTTGCATGATATATTTCAAGAACAACTTGAGGAAATTTCTTCAGATTTGATGCAAACATCCACTTGGACTCAACAATGAGCTGATTAGATCTTGGTTGTCATAGGTTAAAGATCAAGGTCACCGTGACTTCCTCTGTTTCATTCTTGTCAACGTGATATTTCAAAAGCTCTAGGGATTTTTCTCATTCAAATTTGGCACAAACATGCACATAGATTCAACAATGAACTGATTAGAATTCGAGGGAGTTTTTTCAAATTTGGTACAATCATTCACTTTGACTCAGCGCTGAACTGACAAGATCTTCATAGTCAAAGTTCAAGGTCACTGTGACCTTGCATCTGTCTGATGCTTGTTAATGCAATATCTTAAGAATCACTTAACCTAACAATTGACAGATTAGAATTTAGCAGTCATTGATCAAGGTCACTGTTACTTTGTGTCTGTCTCATTCTTGTGAGCATGATATCTCTCGATATTTTATTGAATTTGCACAAACAACTACTTGAATTTAAAGATGCAATTAAACAAATTTGGTGGTCAAAGGTAAAGGTCACCTCACAAAACATGTTAATGGCCAAAACCCAAGAATGTATTCACTAATTATGACAACATCTCACACAAGTGTCAAATAGGATATAATGATGAGGTGACAAATTACACAAAAGGTGTACAAAAGGTATACAAAAGGTCAAAGGTCAGCTTCACTGTGACATCATAATTTTCTGCATAAACACTTTTCAGGCTCAACATCATATCTCAGGGACAGAAGGGGAGACATTTCGTCAGATACTGAATTGGTGACGCCAATGTTTAAACTGTGCTGATGTAGAGATCTTCTGTGCTGTTAGGGGGAAGTTGGGTGTGAAGCATCCATGTTTTTACAGACATGGATGGAAACTGTAATAGATGGGACAAAGTTTGCAATCCTTGCTCCCTGCAAACATGCATGTTAATATGCAGTTGAAATTTCAGTACAATATTTGCTCTTTTGTTATCTGTTCTCCATTGCTTGATAAGATATCACAGTTCAGGCATTCAATAAGCAACTTCATACTAAAACAACAGTAACGTTGGATGATTTGATTAACTCAGACTCCTGAAACCTCATATTAGCCTCAGATAAAGTTTTGTCTGCATTTTTGCACAATGAGAGGACTGTGCATTTCATCTCACATCAGTGCATTTGGAGGGAAAAGCTTCTGTAGGCAGAAATCTGGAAAGGCAAAAAAACAAAACAAAAAAAATACCTAGCTGATTTGCAAGTACACCTTCCTCTGGCATCTTTCTCATCTCTATTCTTTGCCCCTCCCGCTAGATAACCAAGGCCATACGCACATGCTTCATACAGTAGCTGTGTGCAGTAGCAGTGTTTTGATTTATTTCATCTTACTTCATTGAAGAGCTGCCTGCAGACGGAGCTTCTGTCAGCATCTACTGCAGCTCTGTGTAATGGCAGAAACAAAAAAGGTTGCTGATACAGCAGGGAGTCATGGCGCTCTGGTCTCTGGGGTTTGCACTGGCTGGTTTCGGGTAGTTGTGGCTGTTCTGGAGCTGCTGCCTGCTCTCTTCCTGTTAAGTTGGTCTGTAGCTGTGGGGAGCTAAGCATAAGACATGCTGTGATTGGAGGCTCTAGCTAATGTTAGCTTCATAAATATGAACTCAAAGCTGCAGCCGTGAATGTTTCAATGAGCAGAAGGCTAAACTATTACCACATTTTCCCTCATCTCTGAAACACTTAGCTGATATTGCTGAGTGTTTTATTCAGCCTGTTTTATTCTGAAGTTGTCAAATACTGCCGCTTTTGAAGTGGTTTTGGTGTGAGATCCTGACGCTAATGGGGGAATGATTCCAGCAAGCTGTATGTATCTCAATGTTCGTTCTGACACCTTGGCCCGGCAATTGAAAAATGTTGAACCTGTTCATCAAGCAAATCAGAATAAAATGCATTTGCATCTCTATGGCTTGGATAGTTTTGACACATATTTGATTTCTATACTTTGATTCACATGGGCGTGTACAGTGGATATTCTCTGAGTCATGTTTGTTTGGTAAGACTACCTGTAGAAGCAGCACATTCCTCTGCCACATGTGCATGTGTGGTGGTTGATGGTTAGACCTCCTCTGCTTTCCCTCTCTGATGGAGAGATGGAGCAGTGGTGCACATGTGAGCAACATAGTTAAGGAGACAAGAGAGTCTTTACAGCAACAAGGTGCAGGTCATGTGACAGCAGAATGACTCTTTGAGTGTCAGACTCTGTGCACTTTGTGTGATGTGAGCGTGCTCTGAAATTGTATAATACTGTTTGTGTGTGTGTGTGTCTCACGGAATGAGTGTGATCCAGTTTGAGAATGTGGCATGTAGGTGTGTGAAATCCTGGAGCCAGAGCTGTCTCAGGCCTGGCAGGCAGACAACGCGTCGGCAAACTTTGAGATGTTTGAACAGTGAGGCCCACGCTGGCCACCGTCTCTCTCTGTCTCTCTCTCTCTCTCTCTCTCTCCCCCTATGACATACACACCCTCACACAAACAGCACCATCCAGCTGTGGATCAGCAGATGTACTCAACTAAAAGACAGGACAAATCAGTCAGTCAGCCAAAACTGTAATTTATTCTAGTCCATGCAAAGAGAACACGAACAAGCAACCTTCACATAGGAGGGCCCAATCACAGTGGTTTCAAACCCAAAACCCTCTTGCTCTGAGGTGACAGTACGCAGGTTTCCATTAAGACTCATACTGCACAAATTGAAATTGCGAAGATAAAATATGCCAAATGGAAACATGTCATTTAAAAAAAAAAAGCAAAACTCCCATTTATTGCAAAAAAGCTTTTATGCTGTCATGAGGTGATATTTCAGCCAATTCAAAAAAGCCATATTTTTCAAAACTGCAATGGAAACACTTTTTTGTCTTTTCTAGGTCACGTGATGCTATGGTTATGTGCTTGTCAGTAGGAACTGGCTTCCTCATGATGCAGCAGGTTCTACAAGAGGTGTTATAGCTGTTATGAGTTGTTGTTATATCACATAACCCTTCAAAAGTTGAGCAGATCATCTTGAAGTTTTGAATCCACAATTCCTCTGTGAAATTGTGGACTATCTCCTCCCAGAAATCCCTCATACGTGGCCGCTCCCATATATAAGAGGCTTGTCTTTCCATTATGGCTCCATAACACGCGTACGTGGCCTTGGATTGGAAATAATGAAGGCTAGTGCAGTGGCTGCAATAGAAACAAAGCTGCTGATGTTTTGAACATCCATCACCATGCTTCTTGGAATGTTATCAGAGGAGAAGTAGCAGAACATCACTCAGTGGAAATGCAATCATTTTGTAAGTATGTTTTAGTGACATTTCAAAAAAATTCAAAAAAGTTTTGCACAAATCTGTAATGAAAACCTGCATAGTGTGAACCACCATCACCGGTTCTGTCTGGGCACATTCACATTTGACACCGTCCAGCCGTGTTCCAGTTGGACGTGGAAGGCATGCTTGTTCGGAGTGAGAGCACGCTAGTGGACTGTGTCGCTCGATAACGTCACCTGACTTCCAGCCACTAGAGGGCTTTGTCATCTGTACATAAACAGATGTTTTTGGGCACTCAATAAAACAGTTGATGGGAGGACAAAATGAAAAGCCATGTTCATGAGGCCAACCGTTCGGCTCCAGCAGCCCCTCCAGCAGTATCGTATGCCGACATGCATGTAACACTGCTGTTGCATGCTGGGAGAACGTCTCATCCACTGCTCTGATGTCAGGTTCAAACCCAGCAGTTTGTGCGAACACTTCCAGTCTGTCTCCATGGGTGATTTGTGTTCCTGACAGAACCCAGCATTTACAGTGGTGGAAAAATGAAAAGTGGTCCCCTCTTTTTTGGGCGCGAGTTGAGTGGGGAAGATGGATAGGAGTGTAGTCCAGCTGTGCCCCGCCCACATAATTTGACTGTGGATCAGCCCCCGGGCTTCATAAATCCCAGTGCAAGGATCAGCACTGAGGGGAGCTGAGAGACACAGAGCAGGCAGCGCACATCGATCAGAATCTATCAGCCGGGCAACGAACAGGAAGACAACACTCACACTGATGCAAACACCATACTTCTCTGAACACACACACTGAGTGGGCTTTATTTCACCCTGCAGCCATATTACTACCAGACCTAGGACATGCACAGGACATTTAAACTGCAATCATGGCTGCAGTGAGAGATCACCCATAGATCTCTGAAAGGAGATTTTAAACAAGTGTGGCTTTACTCCACTCTAATCTTTTCAGATCACTACAGTGAGCCAGTGATCAAATATCCATAACTGTACAGTGTGTTGGATGCTGGGTGGAGCTGAGGTGGAATGTATGAGTGGCAACCACATTAACTTCATGGCTAAGAGACAGGAAGTGAAGTTTGCTTATGTTTAAGGCTCAGTTGACCCACATGACCAAAAATATGTATTTTCTGTATGTCATTTAACCCTTGTACAAATTGGTTTGATTTCTTTCAAAAACATGGAGAGGAGATGGTGAGCAAAATTTGCTAGAATATAGTTGACGGTTTTAAGAAAATTACCTGAAAAAATGCAAAAGAAGAAGAGTAAAAGGGAAAAAAAACAGGAAAATGAGCCAAAAAAATTCCAGAAAATTTGAAAAATAATATATCCTACATTTGTCTTTGTAACATAATTTTAATAATATAATTAGAATAATTATGTATATGCTTTATGGTGAATATGGCATGGTGTAACCATGGGAGCATGAAATGCAGTCCTATTCTCGCTGCGAGTCTCAGCTGTATTGTTACACCATTCAGAAATTGCTACAGAGTAGAGTCGCTGCCTGTGTACCATACAACATCATGGTCAGATTGGTGTATAGTTAAATCATTACACAACCAAAAGCCATGGATTAACAGAACCACCTGGACATATGGATAATTATTAAGCAGCAGCTGATAATGTTGGAAGATGCAAAAAGGACTAAATCACAGAGCACAAGTTAAAGGAGCTGACGGGATCACATTTAACTAGAGTAATAAATCCATGTGAAACATAAATAATTGAATGACTAATTGATATCAGTATGTGATTTCTAACTATACATTTAAGCCATCAGGATGCTCCCATCTGATCATTTTCTAAACTGATTTTGTTGTTCTGTTAGTCAGGTTCACAATGTTCTGACTGCAAACTTTGTTCAAAATCTTTAGGGAGTTTAGAAACTACACCTTTTTAGTTTAAGTTTAGAGTGTGACAAACCCCCAAACCAATGTTTCTATTTCTCCATTTCCAAGTCTCTGTGATAGCCATCTTGGACTTTCAAAATATCCTGCAATATCCTGTTTTTGGCTGGATCTCTAAATCAAATTGGTGTCTATCATATCCAAGTGATTGCCCTTGGTTTATATAGATATTTGACTGAATAACAGTTATATTTTTTGCCACTGAAGGTAACACCTGCACAAAGTTTGAACTTTTGCCATTTTTTAAATTCAACATGGCCATATTGAGCTTTTGAAAAGAATGACAAGCTTAGTTTTCATGTTCCTTCTGTTCTAAGGATTCCAAAATGGTATACAGTAAACCTTCAAATAAAAGCTCTTTGCTAGCCTAGTGTGGCGACACATTTTGACAAATAAAGGCTGTCTCAATTAGAGGCCTGCTCTGGTTGCCATGAAGTTCATCTTTATAGAAGTTCTTCTACACACATGGTTACCTTGGTAAGATTCTCTACAGTTCAATCATGCCATTAATTTTACTGAAACCATGGGCACCGAAGAAGACAATATTATTGGCAACAAGAAAGATGCAAAAAAAAAAAAAAAAGAAGAGATTAGCAGATGTAAAAGACTACCATAAAACTACAAACCTTGTCCCAATTAGATGCCCGGATCCTTTTACTAGCCCAGTATGGCGACACATTTTGCAAAATAAAGGCCTGTCTCAAGTAGAGGTCTGGTCCAGTTGCCGTGAAAAATTATTGTATAGAATCAGATGTATAAAACTGGGGGGTTACCTACCTGTTGGAGTTAGCTGCTTAGATGGCACACACAAATGTAACATTTAAAATGTTATCAATAAGGATATGCTACACACATTGCTAGCTTAGAAAGATTCTCTACAATTCAGTCATTGAGTTAAGTGTACTGAAATCATGAGCACCAGAGAAGACAGTAGTACTGGCAGAGTGAACAAGTTGCAAAAAAGAGGTTTAAATAAGCAATTTGATTGTATTTCCATCTTTGCTAAGCAACAGTTTTGTGTGAAAGGAATTAAAAGGCCGTCCTATACAGACACCTGTCCCAAATATAACCTGCTGAGTTTAGTGATCATTAAGTTTTATGATAGTTCATCATTTCCCCAAGAATTCTAAATGAAAATACACAAGGAATCAGATATATTCCAGCATGCAATGGGCAAAAGGCAGGCAGGTCACACCCAGTGGGGCGGCTGTGACTCAGAGGTAGAATGGGTCGTCTGGTTCAATCCCCACCTCCTCTGGGCAACATGTCGAAGTATCCTTGGGCAAGATACTGAACCCCAAATTGCTCCTGATACTGCTTCATTGCAGTGTGAGTGTGTGTGAATGATTTCTGAGTAGCAGGTGGCACCTTGTACAGTACAGTACAGTACATTTACACCAGTGTGTAAATGTGTGTGTGAATGGGTGAATGTGACATGTAGTGTTAAAGCACTTTGAGGGGTCAATAAGACTAGAAAAGTGCTATACAAGTAAAGTGCATTTACCATTTACACATGTGGAAAGATCCCAGTGTCTTCAAACTCAGAGCCATGTTTCTATAAGGTGACTGTGCTTTAGTTCTGTCTTTATTGACAAGGCCTCAACTTGCAAAAGCATTCAGTAAATTCCAAGTGAGACTTGTTGTAACCTTGGCAACAGCACACAGAGGTTGCTCTGACTGTCTGCAAGTTAGATTATCAATATCTCCTGCTGAAGCCTATTGGTGCGTGGACATGTGTGTGTGTGTGTGTGTGTGTGTGTGTGTGTGTGTGTGGGTGTGTGTCAACTCCGGTGGCACATGTAATCACAGTGGTGTTCCACAGAAGCGTGTTGCCGTGCACAGACTGCAGTATAATTGCTGGCATTTAGTCGTTTACTGAACATAGTAGTTAGCGGCGAGATAAGTGCCACGCTGCGAGGTGGTCTCATCTAATGTGACACTAAATTGCTCAATAGAGACAGACAGCTCTCTCTCTCTCTCTCTTTCTCTCTCTCCGTCTGTGTCTAGCTGGCTTTAAAGTCAAGGGGATGTGCCCTGTCATGCCTGTCTATCATAATCATTTCAATATAAACTATGTAGGGCATGTTTAAAACCCACCAGTTCGATAAACGCCCTTTCATCTGCGCTGACAGACGAGTCGGTTCAGCCTCTCATGATGACAGACATGCCAACTCGAGGAGGCATTTCATCATGGAGCTCTCGTGCCGGCAACTGAACGAGAGAGAGAGAGAGAGAGAGAGAGAGAGGGAGAGAGAGAGACAGTTTCCAGATGTTTGATTAGAAGGTGCACACTGGAGGCAGGATGAGTTACTGTAGATGTGTGTCCATGTGTTTCTCCAGGTTAATTAACACATGGAGGTTGCATGTTTTGTGCACATACAAGCCCATTGGAGGTTTTGTATGTGTGATTGTGTGTGTGTGTGCATGTGTGTGTTTGTGAGTGTGTGTATGCTTTAAGTTGTGTGTATGTGCTTTTGTGGATAGCGTGTGGTCGCCGTACAGCACACAGTGTGTATTGGCACCTGAGACACGTCCCCACTGGCCTGCATTCCTCGTCTACCTGAAAAGACCTGAAAGCACAAACACACAATCAGATCAGACTGAGACAGGGACATGATCACATCCACTCAGCAGGGAACTAATATCCGAACCCTTTATGCATAGAAACATGCAAAGAGACGTCAGATTTGCATACACTTTTAAATCAATTTTTTAAAAAATGTATCATCCACATTGTAACAAATTTTCCTGTAAAATTACAGTATACTACTGCCAGCATCCAACTGGAATTTTACCATTACCAAATTTTGTCAACAGTATATTACAGTTAAAGTTACTGTATAATAGTTTTCTACAGTAAAATGTGAGGTTTACAGTTTTATATTGGCTCCCAAAGATATTCTGTGTTTCACTGTATTTGGAATATTTGGAAAAAAGTACAGTGTGCAGCCATGCGTCAGCAGTTTCACAACAGTTAACAGCTCTGCTCCTCTGCTCTTTTCTAATCAAAGCTCTGTCTCTGTCTGCTTATGTGTGTGTGTCCACTTATCTCTCTCGCTGTCTGTTTAGAAAGAAGTAAGAAATATTTGGAAGCATGGGATACATATTTGATCATTTACAAGAATCATACTTTATATTAACCATCATATAGCCTTATATTGTTTATTAGTGGTGGACAATATGGCCGTCAAATAATATTATGATATTTCAAGATATTTTTGCAATAACAAAATACTGAAAAATACTTTATTATTAATTTCGAGATATTCAATGTACAGTTGCAGCAAAATGAGTGTTATAGTTAAATATGTCACCATAAATTTTGCCTTAAAATATTCAAACTAAGATGTGGACTAATACTGAGGTGCCATGCAGTTGCCAGAGAAGCCACTTACTGAGTTCACTCCTGAACGGTAAGTCACAAAAGGACTCAGAAAAGTCCAGGGCTGTTTATAAAAGATTCTGAACGTACATCAAAAGCAGACTACTATTTCAGCCTGTTGTCATTCCAAAGGCGTCATATAACGAGGCTTTTGCAGTGCTTTCAGTGCAAGATCCAGACATCAAAAGCCATTTTCATATCTGCATGATATGTCAGCTGAGAACATGGCAGACAGAATCCTTCATGGTGTTGTTATACGCATGATGAGGATAGAACATGGTTGGACGTGTCACGTCCACATTATACGACGCTGGATGGAGTCAGGTTGAAACATCATAATATAAGGTGCACAAAGGTCCCTTATATGGCTGGTGGGAGGGCCGGTTGATGGGTCCAACAACCCGGAATGTTCATGCGGGGAGTCCAGGGTTTGCTTCTCATCTAAATGTGATGGTTTTTATCAACACCTAACCATGTCTTCTTTTGCCAAAACCTAAACATCTGTGCCAGCATGTACTTTTGTGAACGTCCCAACGTTGGTTGCTATGTGCTTATGTTGACATTACGGTTGCGGTATGCCAGAACATACTGGCACGGCAGCATTATACGCAGAGAGATGACGTCACTTCATGAGGCAGCTGTATGGAATCTGTTGCAGACCTTTGACACCCTGCTGGATGATGTCCAATGAAACACTGCCAGTGGATGGGTCCAGCAAACTCTAGACAGCTGGAATTGTTTGCACCATACCTGAACGTCAACAGCAGGACCAGGCGGATACCAAGCATACAATATGTAGACACTAAAGTCCACTAACAAAGCCATTATATGTTACGGCTTGGGATGAGAATGAAGTACAGTTTAACCAGTTATAAAACAGCCTTAATTTAATGCTGATTTCTCTATATTAGACAGCATCAGTATAAAAGTTAAAGTTGAAGCTCCAGCAGGAGGTGGAGGGATGTGCCTGACAGTACTGTACTGTCCTGGCTGCTCCGCAGACCTCCGCTAATGAGGGTCCTCAGCAGTGTCCCACTGGTACGAATCAGTTGTACTGAATATAAATACACCCGCATACTCCAGTCAGGTGCCATTAAACCACTGCAGAAGAGGAGGACACATTGAGTTCTTACCTCAGTGCTTTGTGTGTAATAATGTGTATGTGTTGATACGATTGAGGCCCCGTTACCTCAGTGAGAAGTAACACATCAGTCAGGCACACTGATCTAGTCCTAATGCCGTAGTCTCCATCACCTCACATAACTGCAGCCTGTTCGGCAGTCCCTGCTCCAGCCACACAGGGCCCAGATCACTGGCTGTTTTATTGTTGTGTAAAGCCGCGCGTTTCCCTTGGCCGACATGATCCCGTGGACTGTTTGTTATTAAACAGAATCTAGCGGCCGAGGTCGTTTAATACCTGAATAAATAATCGTTCCCTCCCGGCCTGATGTCTGTCCTCTCCACCGGCAACACCCTGCGAAGAAAACCAGCGCTCTCCAAGAAAACTAGATCCCCTGTACTCAGTCTGTAATTATTTGTAGAGGTTCAGGTTTCTGCAAATGTATTCCAGTTAATTGCTTTTTACTGCAAATATTTGGTAAAACTATATTTGGTAAAACTCTCGGCTGTGTGCAGCTCGTACCCTGGAGGTATGGGTAGAACATTCCTACAAGCAAATGCAGTTTAAGTGAAATCGCGAGAGTTTAACATTTGATGCGTTTGTTTCAGAACCTCAGGCCTTCTCTTTGGAAGCAGCCAGACGAGCCTCTTACATAATAGCCCGACCCTGTGCTTGACCTCCAGATGCCGGGGTCAGAGGTGAGGAGATAGGGTTCATTCACTTCACCCTCATTGGTGGTGGCCGGTTTTGGCTGCAGCGCTGATCAATCAGGTCAGTCAGGGGGTCTTTATCAGGCAGCTGAGCCCCACAGGAGTCAGGTTTCTCCTTCCAAACACTGGGCTTCTCAAACACAGCCCCAAGGCTTACAGAGGAGCAGGCAGCGGGCGGAAGGCTTGTTTCCTTTGGCCCAGGTGGATGTTAGCAAGCCTTCTCATTTGGCCCTGAGCCTCATGTGCAGCCAGCACAGCGTATGTGAAGAGTTCACTTCCAAAATATCTAACCTGGATGAAAAATGAATTCCCTCAAGGTCACTGTTCAACTACCAGTAGATTCTATTAAAATTCCACTGTGGAGGAGGCCTATCGTTTTGATTACAGAACTATTGTGTTAAAAAGTGCTGGAATATGTTTTTAATCAATGTGGACAGACTCACTTGAAATGCGCTGTTCACCTCAAGCAAATGTCTCAGCCCGATGAATCTGAAGCTCCTCATTGCTTTAGGATTTTATCACTGAACAATGAGTATTACAATCAAAATATTTCATTGCTGTGATAGTATTTATTTTCACAGCTGTGTGATACCAGCAAACACAAATTACTAAATTAGTGTGTTTCCACACATCTGTTCTCATGCTTAAATGCCTCCCGCTGTTTGCCCCTAGGAAATTTCTTCAGATTTGGCACAAACATTCACTTGGACTCAATGAGGAACTAATCAGATTTCAGTGGTCATAGGACAAGGTCACTATGACCTCATCTGTCTCACCCTGTGAACGTGATATCTCAAGAACACTTTGAGAGAATTTCTATTTGGCACAAATGTACTCCACAAAAAAGTAATTTGGTTTTGGTCATAGGTCAAGGGCAAGGTCACTGTGACCTGGTGTGTCGCATTCTTTTGGAGGCATTATCTTAAGAATGCCTTGAAGGAATTTCCTCAAATTTGGCACAAATGTCCACTTTGACTCAAGAATAAACTAAATGGTCATTGAAGGTCAAAGGTCAGGGTCATAGTCCTTGTGACCTCACAAAACATGTTTTTTTTCCATAACTCATTAATATGGTAATTATGACAAAATTTCATACTGTGTAATAGAATGTAACAATGAAGTGATGCCAACTGATCGATCAAAGGTCAACATTATGTGACATCATGATGTAAACTGTAAATGCAACTTGACTGATTGGCAGAGAGATGCAACTTGGCTGAGGTGGAAAAGTTGGTGCACTGAAACGTAACCTAAATGTCAATACCAAAGTTCCACTCCACTGAAGGGCTGAAAATTTGTGTGGAGTGATAAGGAGACAGTTCCTTGTAGCTCCTTACAACCTTCCTCACAACCTTCCTCACAATCATAATGACAAACGCAGCAATGTGATTTTTCTGTAATGGTTTTTGTTTGTTTTAGGTTTTAGCAGAGCTCTTGTAATTACATATTTTTTCTTCTGTAATGATTTAATAGCATCTAGCAACTTGGATTATTAGCATCACCAACTGTTTGTGGTGATACACCAGACGCCTTATAACATTGTAGTGCCTTGAAAATATGCACACAATTTTGATGTGAGCTTTCTGACTTCACAGAAGCACTCCCTCCTGTCTGGGAAATTATTTTAATATTTTACTTTTCATTGTGTTTTGTATGAATTCTAAAACAGTAATGACAGTTTATATTTAGAATAAGATTAACACAATATGATGTTATGTTGTCACTGACTGTACTTTAACTAGTTTTCACAACATGTTCTTAAATCATTTCCTAGTAACATTTTTTTTTTTTTTTAACTTTCCATTTATAGTCTCACAACTTTCATTGGCTATGTTCAATTGGAAATACACTGCACTTGCCAGCCTTTTCATTTCTTTATTTGGGTCATTAAATTTCTCTTAAATCCAATTCTGGGTAGCTTTAAAAAGGCCCCAAAAAGTACTAAATTTGGCTGTCTACGACCTGCAGACTCTGTCACATGCACACAGTAGCAGATGTGTCAGTGAGACATGTGAAGTGTGAGTTGTGTGATTTTCAGAGAGACAAACAGCTCCTGGCAGAGGATGGAACTATTGATTGGAGGCCGGAGCGAGATATTGATCGTCTAGAGTAAATGTCAGAGATGCGTCCTTGGAGACAGCTGGTGCGTGTGTGCGCGTATGTGTCTGAACACACGGCCGCATGTGCAAGCCTCGTAAAGTGAAAGTGACAAATGTATCTTCTCTCACAAGGGCAGACAGATGGAAAGAGTTTGGCATTTGTAGAAGAATTGGAGTGAGAGACACAACATCACCACAGTGTGTGTGTGTGTGTGAATGTGTTTGTACATTTGTGTGTCACTGTTGGACAATTCTCAGTGTTTTTCTATCTCTTTTTCTTTTGCTCCTCAGTGCTGTCCATGTGTTGTCCTATGTAAAGCTCTAATTAGTTAATTAGGAGCATCCTCATTTACAAAGGCCTCAGGCGAGGTGGCTTCTGGCGCCCCAGATGTTCGTGCATGATGACATCAAGGAGATTTTTACTTGCAATGGTGTGTAGACAAAGGCATTAGGTGCTTTTCTGTCAGCCTCTTTTTATGCACATTTTCAGTTTGGGCATGATTATACAGGTTTCCATTAACCCTCAAATTGCAGAAATTGAAATTGCAAATATTAAGTACACTTAAAGGAGACATGTCAATTTAAAGGAAACTTTTTTTACACTCGCATTAGGTGGTATTTCAGACGATTCAAAAAAGACATATTTTGCAAAACTGCAATGGAAACACTTTTTTGTCGGCTTTTCTAGGTGACATGATGCTATGTGCTTGTCAGTAGGAACTTGCTCCCTCAGGCATGATGCAGCAAGAGAGGGACACCTGGAGTACTTTGGTCTGCTTTCTGCCCCTGTGACCCAGCCTCGGAGAAGCAGATGAAAATGGATTAATGGATATAAAACATTCAGACACATGTAAATGTAAATGTAGTGTCAGATATTAGCATGTTAGCATGGAGAGCTAAGATGGTAACATTGGCACACATCAACAAGAGCCCTGATGATGGAGAGAGCTGCCACACGTCAGGCCACCATCCGTTCTCCCTCCACACGCCTTTATCTGTCCTCTCTCTCTCTCTCTCTCTCTCTCTCTCTCTAAACTTTATCATTTCAAGATGTGCGGAGGCTTAATGTATTTATTTAAGCTCAAAGCTTATTTAAACTCCATTAAAGGTAATTATATACCCCATTATAAGGCTCAGCCATCCCCAGAGTGGCCATTAAGTGTGGGTAGATGCTGTGGTTCTGCCAGTGTTTGCGGCTGCCAGAAGAATTACGAAGCTGTGTCTGTCTGTGTTGGGTAGACCTGGGGTGGTATCCACTGTTTTTACATAGGCATTAGAGCGGAGACGATGTGGGCAGAGGGGGAATGTTGTGGAATTGTGTGTGTGTGTGTGTGTGTTACTTGCCAACACGCCTGATTGGAGAACTCAAACGTCCTCACTCCTGAAGCTTGTCTTCCCATGCTGTCTGTGCATTATATTTGTTATCTGTTTCCTCCAAAATTCACAAGATGCAGGAACTTCAAATTTCCTGTCATGACAAAGATCTCTTCACCTCTGTAATCTCCAGGTTGGCTAGTGTACAGTGTGTGTGAGCTGGAGGGAGAGAGACGTTCTTCCTGCTGTCTCCCAGATAGAGATCAGGCCTACAAGCTACTGTCAGCATGTCGAAAAAAAGAACAGGAAAATGGCCAGGATTGATTTGAATCCTTTGGCAGACGGCGCTGCAGGTTAGACATGAGACAACAGAGCAGAGGAACACTGAGAATACAGCTGAGGATCTGACAGGAAGAGACAATTGAAAGAGCAAAGCTGTTGAAAGCCGGGAAAAGGCAATAAGTATATAGTATGACATTTTGGGACCCTTAAGTGCACTTGAACGGCCTTACCTGTCCCGCTCTCCTTAAAAAAACCCAGAGCCCTCATTTTCTTCCCTCCAGCCATGGGGAAATCCGTTTCAGCTGAGCCAGATGGAGGGACAATCCCTTTAAACGGCCGCTGACAGGGCACAGCGGGACACACAGTTTACTACATTTTTACGGCGGCGTACGGCCAGCTCGTTGTGGATTCCTGTCTCGGCTCCATATTTAGATGAAGAGTTCATTCAGCAGAAGCTCCCTGAGGATACAGAGAGAGAGGAACGGGCCAGGGAGGCCTGAGTCTGCCCTGATGGAAAAATACAGTAGCTTAGTTACTGGCTGTTTTATAAGGGCTCCTATCACGCTACACTGAGGGCTATTTGAGAGTGTGTGTTGACTGGACCTATGTGTGCTCTCGCCACCTTGTCCTGACCCTGTTAATAGCCAGGTCTGAATTGATTGAGTGGTCTTCGACTGCATGCTAATAGGTAGATAGTGATAATGTAGCCTTATTGTTCTCCGCATCCATTGAGACCTGTGACTAACCAACACTTGATGAACACCTGCTCAGGTAAGGCTGCAGAGATCATGAGAAGATCATGAGAAGTGCTCTCCTTTATTGTGACATTATCACACCATCAGAATCACACCACAGAGTCTGACATGGTCTCTGTAAAGCCAAGCCTACACTGTATGATCGCAGCCCGTTTTTTGACCAGATTTTTTTAGCCGCACAACTCATTCTACAGTAGGGATGAATTTCGGCTTCGTCAGGCATCATTTGCTGTGCAGTGAGCAGGCGGGATCAAGGACTGATCGTCTGCTACAGAATGGCAAAAGGACCAGGTCGTTCTCACTCTGAACTTGTCAGAAATGTACTGTTTTTGGCATATGTCAGGTAATTTTCCTTTGACTTTTTTGAATTTTTTTGTTACTTTTGGGTCATTTCTTGTTTAGTTGCCTTCTCCCCACGTTTCTGGAAAAAATGAAACCAATTTGCTTTGGTTTCAAAGGGTTAAATGTGTGTTTGTGATACAAAGAAACACAGAAAAAGTTGCCCTCTCTCTCTCCTCTGACTTGTCTTTTCTTCCTCTACCTCCCTCTTTGTCTTTCTCCCACTCTCTCCTCCTCCTCCTGTCTTTCTCTGTGGTGTCTTGCTGGATTTATTCCCTGGCTCAAGGGTTTAGGTGTTAATCCCTCACAGTTTTCATCACTTAGAGCACCAATCAAAAAGAGCTTAGCCTGTGTAATCTGCCAGACTATTGTCCCCTCGCTCTCGTCCTCGGCCCCTGCTCCTCTCCTCCTCATCTCTTCAGCTTGCCCTTCTCCTCCACTAGACACAAAGTGTCCCAGCAGTGAATGGAAGTACTTTCATGATCTGGATAGGGAACGCTATAACAGATAAGGAGTAGCAAAATTGATTTATATGAAGGAAAAAAAAGATTATTACCAAAAAGTGGAAGACATGATTTTGCAATGTGGGTTCATGTGAGGGCAGTGTGGGCAGGATGAGGCAAGGGAGCGAGGATGGATGGTTGGGCTCTGTGAAGCCAGATCTGCCAGCAGGTCTGTGGTTGGCACTGAACATGCTGCCTCGGGGCGATAACATTTACTTTGTTATTAGTTTAGATTCTGTGCCTGTGGATGACTGCAGCACACCTGGGCTACAGCTCAGGTATCCAGCTTGACTCCTGAGAGATTTTGCCAACACTCTCCCACCAGGACCACAGACCTGTTGCTTTGACCAACATGAATGTTGCTACCAGCTTCGTAACACCGTCTCATACATTAATCAATCATACCAACACGTTCTCATCCTAGGTCATAACAAATTGCCACTTTGCAGTGGACTTCAGCATCTACATATTATGCTCTTGGTATCCTGCGTCTGCAGTTGGTGTTCCAGGATGCTGCTACTTTGATATCAACAAAAGCACATGGTGGAAAGACACTGCTTGTGATTATGTGTAGGCAACAAAAGCACATGGCAGCCAACACTGAGACATCAACAAACACATGGCAAGGTGTAGGAAGAAAAAAACATTACATTCAGATGGGAAGCAAACATTGAACTCCTGCAGGAAAGTCCTCATGCCACTTAGGCACCCTTATGCTCTTTATATTACCTTGTTACCAGCAGTGTTCCAATATTACACCGTCCTGTCGCATATCATGAAGACACAACAGATTCTGTCCAGCTGTGTTCTCAAGTGACACCGCCATCCGGGCATCATGCTACTGCAGCAGGTACCATCCGCTGGTGTATAATAACGCTGCGACCATTTCTGTCTGGCCGCGTCCCACCTGATGATGTCCAGGGGTGTATCATGCAAACACGAAAGGTGGCTTTAGGCGCCAGGATCTTACATCAATTGATTGACATAACGGCGGCATCTGACGACTTCAAAATTAGAATGGGCTAATATTTGTCAAATTTTTAAAACCAAACTGCTGACAGTTTTAAAATAGTTTTCACTGTAGCCATAGTACATTTCCAGTCGCCTCTTTGACAGCACTGCAAAAAAATTTGCAAAACTGTTTTTCTTTCTTTAAAGGTTATTTTTTGGGCATTTTTGCCTTTATTAGATAGCACAGATCAACAGCATGAAAGGGGGAGAGAGAGAGAGAGAGGGGATGACATGCAGAAAAGGGCTGTGAGTTGGAACTGAACCTGGGGCCACTGCATCAAGAGCACTGCCTTCATTTATGGGGCATCTGCTTCATCCACTCAGCCACCAGACGCCACTTGCAAAGCTTTTTTGCGAATAGTTTTGCTAAATTCAGGCTCTGTCTATTTTGAAAGTCTTGGTGATTTTAATAGTTGGTGTTGGACATGGGTGGCATGTGGCTGTTAGTCATTCATCAGGATGAGGACATCAACTCAACAGTCTGTATACTCTCCTCCTGTTGACTTCTTGTTAGCTAGCTACTGGCTAGCCAGTTTGAGGTTTTCAAATGTAAATATGAGAAAACAGGAAAAGATGAAGAATGATCAATGGCATCCTGCTGACCATTGTACACACGTTGGAAAATAAAACTGGACAAATCGGTGTTGCATCAGTTTTCGGGAGATCAGGAAATGCAATAGCTTTTGATTCACCAAAACTTGGTTCAGTCCTGCACAGCTCCATTTAACCAGGAGGCTCTTTTTGCTATTTGCTGATCTGACAGAGCAGAAAATGGGCAGCTGTGGCTCAGGTGGTTCAATGGGTTGTTTTCTACCCAGAGGGTGGGTGGTTCAATCACCGGGTCGTGAATGTGACATTTGGTGTGAAAGCAGTTTGAGTGGTTGAGTGGCACTCCACAAGTGCAGGGCTACGAGAGGAAATGTGTGCTTTGAGGTAAATAAGGACTGGTGTGACGGTGGGAATGTGAGGTGCTGCCCTGTTCCTGCTGTTGATATCAGGGGTGGCTTGTTGAGATGTGTGGATTACCATGATTACCAGAGCCATCCACAAACATGGACAATTGTGAAGCAGCAGCCAATAATCCAAGTAGACATAGAAAAGGACTAAGGCCAAGTTTAGATGAGAACGGCCCTACCAAAAACAGAAAAGTCTTTCCTTTGCCTTTTACAATGTAGAAAAAATCTGCGTTCATATGATCCTTGTGTACATGGATCCACAAAAACAACCGAAAACACTGTAGTATGCATGACCGGCCAGTAGTTGGCGGTGTAACTTTGTAATGATACATCATAGAAGAACAACACGTATGCATGAAATGCAGTAATGATGTCAACGTTCTCACAGGGTCTTTGCAATGCCAGTTTACAATCCATGTCATGCAATGCTGTTGTCGTGTGAACAAAAGGCCAAACTGCAACATACGTTTAACATTTCATGCAAGAATAGTTGCTGTGTAAACTGTCTAATTACAGAGCACAAGTTAAAGGAACTCATGGCATCACATTTCACTGGAGTTGTACCTTG
The DNA here is from genome assembly GCF_008729295.1 of Plectropomus leopardus. Lineage (NCBI taxonomy): Eukaryota > Metazoa > Chordata > Actinopteri > Perciformes > Serranidae > Plectropomus > Plectropomus leopardus. The sequence goes on along the minus strand of NC_056484.1, from coordinate 23,640,064 downwards.
TATAAATCCATGTGAAAAATAAATAAATGATTGATTGACTGACTGACTGACTGACTGACTGACTGACTGACTTGTGTATAAATATTGGTATGGTTTCATCTTTAAATACAGTTTGACCTGATAGAGATCCAGGTGGGATTGAAATTTTTGTAACGATCGCCACTAGGTTGTCAATTTTGTGATGTCACACTTCTGCTTCTGAGTCAGGGCTTTACTTCTCTGTAGGGGAGATGTTTGTTTTGTGTTATATTTGTGTTTTGGATGCTGAAACCTGACTCCACAGTAAAACTAAAGCTGAGGTTTGAAGATATTTGTATGGTGTTCATCCATTCAGTTTTAACAACCTCCCAGATATCTACCACGTCTCTACACGCTGTCTGCAGTAAACTTGTGTGGCATGGAGTAAGTGTGTAGGCGTTACTTTTTTTCACGTGTTTTTTTATAGCCTTGCACCTAAGTGATATGCATATAATAACTCTCTTTCTTAATTTGGTTTTTGGCCATGGATTTTAATGTTTCTGCGTCTTCACCATCTTTTATCATGCACAAAATCAGACTTTAATTTCTTTATGATTCATGCATGAGGGTGATGCATGTATTATGATGCATGTGATCTCCCCCGAAAAGCCATGAAGTAGTTTGTTGCACACTGTCCAAAACATGCTGTAATGATAGTTGCAAATGATGCATAAATCAGACTGAAAGGAGGACAACAGACTTTTATCTCCTCTTGATTCCTGGCAGGATCAAGCAATGAGTCTGTACTACAAGGCTCAAATGTAGAAGATACTTTTAAGATACTTAATGACTGAAACTTTACTTTTTGCTTCCTCCCTTACTTTCCATCTTTATCTCACTTTGCTTTCTTTCATTGAGTCGCGACATCAATCATTTGGTCTTTCTCCTCTTTAAAACGTATTAAACTTTCAAACGGAGGGGAAACAAAAAAAAATGGAGTCTGTGACTGCTAATCAGAAATTAAGAACCTGTTTGACCTGTTTGCCAAATACATTTTGGCTAACCCTAACCCCCCAATCCAATTGAGTTTTGTGTTCAGTTATGTTTTAGTTGTTTTGAACAAATACTGCAGGACAACAAACAAAATAGGTGGTCAGTTAAGCCTTTGAAACCTTAAGCAACATGTATTTTCTTGCACATCTCTCACAAGAAATGAGTAAATTTAGAAAGAATTAAAAAAGTGACGAAAAAAGCTTGGGAAAAAATGTGTAGGGAAGCCAGGGAAAAACTATAATTATCCTAATTACAGATATGAATTATGTTACAAAATTATTATAATTTTAAGCACTTTTGTGTATATATTTACTTATACTTAACTTTTCAGCTTTTGTATTTTTAGGTATTTTTTGGTTTTTAACTTTTTTCAAATGTCTTGCACATTTTTGGGTAATTTCTTCTAAAGAAGTTTTCTAAAGAAATCAAGCCAAATCAAAGCCATCTGCATGCAACGGCAGCACGTGTAAATGCAGCAGCCAGTAGCTCTGCGAATCCTTGCTACTTTTTCACTACATTTTTCTATTTTCTCAAAACCATGGCCAGCTCTGCTGAGACTTTTCTGCGATAGAGTGTCACTTGTCAGCATTGAAAGAAGTTGTTTGGGGCTTGGACTGAGTGCAGCGTCTGCGAGAGGATGTCCACCGGTGGCCTGTGCCGAATGGCGAGTCAGGGGAGAAACAAAACTGAAAGCACCAGATGAAGAGGGGGAGGAGATTTACGATTTTTTCGATGATTTATCAGCATCAGGAAAAGTTGTGTGGGGCTTGGACTGAATGCAGCAGACCACAAGAGGGTCCCCGCCGATGCCATACGCCAACAAGCCAGTCAGACCGGAGGGGAGAAACCAAACTGAAAAGATGGAGAAGATCACGATGAGGCTGGCCTGCCTTGGACCGGGACCTGTTCCTCTACTAAACCTTCTTCTGTCTAGTGTCTGATACAGGAAAGTGAAGTGGATGAGATGTGATTTTGGCTCACTTGGGAGCCATAAGGACTCTGATACAAGTTCCTGCACTGCAGGAAATGAACAATGCCATCAGCAGCAACATCACCAAGTAACTGGATGGAATCTTCATAGTAGTTGCTGATTCTAATCAACTTAGTCCTCAACTTTCAGCTGATGATGTAGCAGAATTAAGGACCAATGAAATTTCGTTTTTTAAAATTTGTTTAAAAAATGACGGATGAATCTACCTTACCTTAAAAATCTACCTTACAATATGCTCAGGTTTCAACTTTCAACTTTTCAATTCTACCCTGACCTAGCACAACCTAGCAGTTGTATCATTAATGGCACCACAATTGTGAAGATGAGCAGATTCGCTTACTGTTTTCCTCAGAGCTTAGCAACTATCCACAGACAAGCAATCAACACATCATCATCAACACACACAACACCAAAATGAGAAGAAAAACATGGTAACTGAAGAGGTAAAATAGTACATTTAGATATTTTAGATAGTTATATTTTATTTGTTTTAAAATTAAAGAAACAGATAGTGTTATTTGATTTTGACCATTGCTGTGGTTAGTTGCAGATCATGCAGTTGCTTTAAGAGTGCCATTTCCACGACTACTGTGGACAGTACTGACACCTTCAAATCACTCATTCACTGCAAAATGACTCCTTTGCTACGGATAGGTGATGCTGGACTTGGAAAAATTAAACAGCACAGCTCTCTCCCTGCTTTTGTTGTGCAATGGTTGACTCACTTCATTTAGTGCTGTGAATGAATCCTTCATTTTTCCCAGTAGATCATACCCTGAGGCAGGCAGAGCTCCATAGTGAAAGCTAGGCTAGGATAGCAGATCAATTTGAATGCAGTTTTTTCATTGTTCTATAGCCATTACAAGGTAAATCATCATGACATTCAGAATTTAATGTTTAACCAAAAAAGTTATCTCTTGAGGTCTCAATGTTTTGCTGTTTCCTTCAGCACCAGCATTGCTGACAACAGATACAAAGAGATGACAGTTACTCCTTTTACTGGCCATTATTCACCGTCCAAAAGGAAGAGGCATGAATAGATTTCTCATTGAGAGTCTCTGTCTCTCCCAGCAGCCAGACTCCATTAGTTCCAGGTAAGCAGCGTATCATAGGATGAGATGGTGGGATCCAAAGATTGATCCATGCTGCCTGCTGGAGCCCTATTAAACAAGCATAGTATTAAATGTACCATTCCAGTCCACACAGCATGATGAAACACTGCACCTAATTTGGAAAAGTCAATAAAAAGATACAAGGACAGAAAATGAAAATAACACATAAATCACAGTGAATATTACCAATAGCATCTGCAAAGTGATACTGTATGGGGACGGTGTGTTTTGGATCTATTAGACTGGCCAACCTTTCTCTATAGCTGCTGCTATCATGGTTTATAATAAGACAGAAACTTGACAATATTTCAGTGCAGACAGCTCAGTTTGTTGACTGAAACACATGTATAAAGAGCAAAATACAAGAAATCTCTCTATCCAACATATCTGAGGCCAGAACAGACCTCCTCACCAAGAACTTTCAAGAGGTTTCAAGCCCTGTGTTCTTTCTCAGTTCAGAGGTCTGATGCAGAGTTACAGTTATAATGGCGGGACTCAAGGTGCAGCCAGGGGTCCAGTTTGGGGACCTCAGAATTTCTGCATTTAGCAGATGATGTGGTTCTTTTGACTTCATCACACCATGACCTTCAGCATGCACTTGGTCAGTTTGTAGCCAAATGTGAGGTGGTTTGGACAATAGTCAGCACCTACAAGTTTGAGGGTGGGTCTGACAGAATTGGTTCATTGCCCTCTCAAGCATCTTCGGGTCTTGTTCATGAGTGAGAGTAAAATGGAGCATGAGATGGACTGGCGGTTTTACACAGTGTGTGTAGTGATGTTGGCGTTGCACCGGACCATCATGGTGAAGGCGGAGCTGAGCCAAAAGGCAGAGCATTCAACTAAATGGTCCATCTAGGTCCCAACACTTGCCCATGATCATGAGCTTTAGGTAGTGACTAAAGAAATGAGATTGTAGATACAAGCTGCCAAAATGAGTTTCCACCGGCTAGTGTCTGGGCTCAGCCTCACAGATGGGTGAGGAGCTCAGATGTCCGAAGGGAACTGAGAGTAGAGCCGATGCTCCTTGGTGTCGAACAGGGCTAGTTAAGGTAGTTTAACATCTGATCAGGATGCCTACTGGGTGCCTCCTGTTAGAGGTATTCCAGGCACATCTGGCTGGTAGGAGGCCCCAGGGCAGACCCAGAACACGCTGGAGGGATTATACATCTCCTCTGGCCTGGGAATGCCTCAGGGTCTCCCAGGAGGAGCTAGAAAGTGCAATTGGGGAAAGGGACATCTGGAGTACTTTGCTCAGCAGGCTGCCTCTGATGGATGGATGGATGGATAACTGAGTCTTTATTTCTCTTTGTGTGTCCATATATCATTTCGAAAGATGTTTGGCAGGTGTGGTGTTACTAATCAGGTTTCTATTACAGATTTGTCCAAAACTTAAGCAGTATTTTAGAAATCTTGATAAAACACAATTGCGAGAGGACTGATTTTCTACTGAGCAATGTTCTGCGACTTCTCTAGCAATAACATTCCAAGAAGCATGTTGATGAATGTTAAAAACATTAGCAGCTCTATTTCTATTGCAGTCACTGCACTAGCCATCATTATTTCCAATGAAAGGCCGCATAGATGTGTTATGGAGCCACAATGGAAAGGCGAGCCCCTTAAACATGGGAGCGGCCACGTATAAGGGATTTCTGGGAAGTGACAGTCCACGATTTTACAGAGGAATTGTGAATTCAAAAGTTCTAGATGATTTGCTCAACTTTTGAAGAGTTGTGTGATGCAATAACACCTCCTGTAGAACCTGCTGCATCATGACGGAGCCAGCTCCTACTGACAAGCACATAGCCATAGCATCAGACCTGTATGTGTCTGATCTTATGTGTCTATCATGTAACCTAGAAAAACCAAAGAACTGTTTCCATTGCAGTTTTCCAAAATATGGCTTTTTTGGAGTCACCTGAAATACCATCTCATACAAGCGTAACAACTTTTTTGTGACAAATGGGAGTTTTTTCGAAATTGACGTGTTTCCATTAGGCATATTTTATATTTACTATTTCAATTTGTACAATTTGAGGACCAATGGAAACCTGCCTTCCTCTTATTATGTTCTAGATGTATGTTTTCTGCTTCCTATTGTTGTGTCGTCACAACATTTAGCAGGTGCTTAATGTACTGACAGTTCTGAAGTACATAAAACAAAGCTGCAGTTGTTGCATAATCACTATTTATGGTTGTCGTTTGAACGTGGACTGTCTATAAATCAGATAGCCTGATCTTAAGTTGAGGTCTCACACAAACTCTTGCTTTGACTGATGAGCTTTATGTTTCATTGTTTTTTCTGCTCCACTCAGACATCGACGAATGCCAGGAGAACAATGGAGGCTGTGATCATTTCTGCCGGAACACTGTGGGCTCCTTCGAATGCAGCTGCCAGAAAGGCCACAAACTGCTCACTGATGAACGGACATGCCAAGGTGAGTGAGTTACAGCTGTCAATCAGTCCTGCTGTCATGAACAGGGTGGAACCTATTCAGCTCTAAATGCACCCAGAGACTATCATGTAGAATCAACGATGCGGAATAGCAGCATGAAATTCACACCTTAATCATGCGGTGTAGAGTGGGCTAAACTGTAGCTTGATGAAAACAGGAAAATTTTAAACAAAGTCCAAGCTCATTTTTTTGAAAGAGTAAAGTGGAGTGGCTAAAACTCTGTAATCCACCAACAATTAGCTACATTTCCGCTGAAAACACAGTTCTGACTCTTTAAATCACAGCCAGTTTTGTTGTTTGGTGTTGAACTGTGGTCTGCAGCTTGGCGGTATCTAGCCCCAGTAACACCACATCCATCATCCCCTCCACCTCCCCTGATAAAGTTATGTATCACATCACTTCAGAAACCTTGATATGACATGCATGAAACATAAATATAGTGTATTTGTGGCGTGCAGAAACACATAATTCCAGCTGCTGTACTGTGAAAATTTGACTGTGTGTAAATCCGTTGCTGAGCATAAATGCATATGAGAAAATCTGCAGAGTCATAGAATGCACCTCTGTAGCTACTGTTCTCAGTTGGGTGTGTAGAGTACATGCAGAAGCCTCCTTGTGTTCAGCGGTTATGTTTGTACAACCAAAGGCAGATTCCTGGTTACAAGTTGCAGCAGGCGAGTCGACAGAGCAGACAAAACCCAAAATGATTTTTATTAACAACAAAACCCCTGGGCGCTTCTGTCCCGGGCCCAAAACCACCAACACAGTGTGTACATATGTGTGTCTATGTGTGGGATTAAGTTTGCATCTTTGGAGGCGCATTTAGAGTCTGTAATAATGTGGTGTTGAGTGTTGTTAGCCACATCACAGCGTCGGAGCCCCTTTTCGAACACACCTTTGCCACTGTACCATGGCAGCCAATAGCTGCCAGCTTCATCCCATCCACTGACATCTGGACTGTTGAGCTTCAACATGACCTTCAAATGAAATATAATGTTTAATTTGTCAGCACTTTCTGTGCCGCTGAGCTTTTCCAGAGAAAATAGCTCCTGGTTATACATGCCAGTGTTGGAGCATTTGGCAGAAGAAACCAAAGCAGAAAGATTAATCATTTGCCATATTGCTTAAGCAATTTCCACAAATGATTCTTTCTTTTTAAAGTTTACAAAGGTAGAATGTTGTCAACAGGGAGATCAACTTATGGCCAGCGGACCAAATCTTGCCCCTGAGAGGGTGATTCACAATACGAAATGTTTTTGTACTTTTAGTTTACATAAGGTGCCAGACTGCATGACACAGCATGAAAAAGGTTGTTTATAAATTACCAATGGAGGATCCCCCGCAACCCTAGACAAGACCCCTAATGTCCTAAACTTCTAGAAGCATCTTAAAATCCTAGACATGTCTGAAAATCCTTTAATTGTCCAGAAATCCTACAAACGTCCTCAACTCCAAGAAATCCTCTAAAATCCCAGAAATGTTGTAAAATCCTTGAAAAACATCCTTAAAATTCATGATCAGAAAGGAGGTATACGTTCTCTTAGAGGGCAAAATCAAACAGATATCTCAGATCATTCGTGCCCTCAGCTGTTGGGTTTTTAAACAAGCTTTTTGTCCTTGTGCTGTACAATTATTGATGAACCTTTAAGGTTTTATATTCATTACAACAAACTTTGATGACATCTACTGTATGTTATATGTTAGATGTATTTCTGCCTTTGTTTGTTGTATTTTTTTATTATAGTGTGAACTGGTTGTGTTGACAACTGTTGCAAACAAATTGCCCATCGGGGACAATAAAGACTTTATAATCTAATGTCCAAGAATCCAAGAAACATCCTAAAATCCTACAAATCCTAGGAATGTCCTGAAACCATTAAACCATCTTGAAGTCCTGGTGATGTTCGGAAAACCCCTAAAATCCTAGAAATTTCCTAAAATCCTAAAAACATACATAAGTCCTACAAATGTCTGAAAATCCTTGAAACCTCCAAAAGTCCTAGAAATGTCAGAAAATCGTACAAACCTCCTAAAATCATGGAAATGTCAGAAAATCTTAGACTAAATCCTAGAAATCTCCTGAAATCCTACAAACCTTCCAACATCATAGAAATATCCTTAAATCCAAGAAATGTCCTACAATCCTAGAAACTTCCTAAAATCCTAGAAATGTCCCAAAATCCTAGAAACATGTATGGGTCTGCTGTGACTGGCCCCTGGCCCCTGGCCTCCTGCAGTTTTGCAAAAGTGCTCCTTAAGAAAAGCAGGTTGAGTGTCCCTTCTGTAGATAAATGTCAGCAATCACAGTAAAGACACCTCATCATGACTGAGGGCGTCTCTCAGGGAAACAGCTGAATGAGAAGCCGGCATGTCTTTTCTATACGTTCCTGTTCCATCAGACAGCTGCAGCTCCTTTGTGCCCACGTTATTTTGTGTAAATTCTGCTCGCTCCAAACAGCTCACAGCTAAGTCCTCAGATGAACAGTTGCCTGGAATATTTACCGAGCCAACGTCCAGGCCTCAACAACTTCCTCCACATGACAAACTCCATTATAACATGAGGTATTTTTAGCCCCTGTAAAGCCCCGTGGAACAGCCTGAAATAAAGCAGGTGAGCTTGAAATGCTTGAAACTCCATTCCTGATAGGTTAATAATATTTGGTATTGGACAAGTATACATAAACACATGAGTGGGAAAGCATGCGTGCACACACACACAAACACACACACGTTGATGTAACGGTTAATGTGAAGTTTTTCCGGATTGGCTTGTTAGAAGGAGCTCTTGTCCTAGTTTAGTGTGGATTTTGTGTTTGTTTACCAAACTGTCCACCGTGATGAATTGGATGGCCTCTTTGGTCCGTGCCGAGCAGCCTGTGTTTATCCATAAATGACTCATTAAGATTACAGTATCTGTAAAGCACTCATCCTGCTGATCTTTGGGACTAAACCTGTGTGCTCTCATTAGACTCATTTAAACCAGGACTGGATCATTTCAACATTCCATTAACGTGTGCGGAAGCATCAACACAGCTTCAGCAGCTATACTCAAGAATCTCTGAGCTAGTGAAGCAAAAGAGGCTGGGTCGTCAAATGTTTTTGATCAATATGCAAAACATGTCAGTTTTTATGCTGCTGTTGTTGATCTTACGTAATTACCTCAACCTAGATTTGTATTTTCCCACATCTTAAGGTCACTAATACTTTTTTGGGAGTAAGAAGAGTAGGTAAGAAAAGACATGAGGGTTAGAAGAGACAGAAACAATAGGGTTAAAACTTATAAGACACTGAAATATCCTGACTCTTAATCCCTACTAGGGATCAAGCTGGATCTTACATTTCCAGGTGTATTTAGTCCCTTAATTAATCAGAGGTGTGCTTTTGGTGTCACATGAATTTAAACAGTCAGAGTGTCATCTCCCATTCCCTTTACCACCACTTTGTCAGTGATTTTGGTGTCAGACACCGACGTGCCTCAAAAAAGCAACACACCAATAATGCCCCTTATGGTCTCACCTCATTTTAAGGCCTTTATGCCCCTGAGCACATAGATAGCCAAGTACAATTGCTACTCACCCACCATAGGTGCTGGCTGGGAAAAAAGTTCAGGAAGTTTTAACCAGGAGCCAAATTAAATGTAGAAGTCTCTTCTTCTCCATAACAAATAGATTCTGTGATTTAAACCAGCAAAAACACTGAACAAAGCCATTTCATGTTACAATATCTGTGTGTACTGACGCTGTTCAGCTGTTCGGAAATGGTTGTTTTTGACCTTTTTGCTCAGGTAACTTAAGGTCCAGACATTAAGGAGGTTTTGACTGGGAGCTGAATCAAGTCTGTTCCTCTTCAAAACAAATAGACCCAAACTGGCAAAAACTATAAACATAGAAGTTTCATGTTACCACATTTGAGTTTTCCAACATTGTTTGGCATGTTGGAGAAGGCTGTTTTTGACCTTTTTCTTTGATAACTTAAGATCCAGGCATTCAGGAGGTTTTAACCAGGAGCTACGCTATCTGCAGAACATCAATCAGTGAAAAAAGAGTCATATTACAATTGTGTAATTAGAAACATTTCGAAAATATCCCTAAAGTTTTGAGCAAATCTGTAATGGAAACCCGCCTTGTTTCCTGCAGTCACTAGTGTCTCCTGTATTTCCTGTTGTCTCCTTTGCACAGAGCCACAGTGTTTCTCACCAGTCATGTGTCTCGTTGCTCTCCCTCAGACATCGATGAATGCTCCTTTGAGAGAACCTGTGACCACACCTGCATCAACTACCCCGGCAGCTTCGAGTGCCTCTGCAACAAAGGATACATCCTGTACGGCCTCACTCACTGCGGAGGTGAGACACATCTGTACAAATACACCAGTGTGTGTGTGTGTGTGTGCGCAAGTGAGCTGTCACACCTGTAGCTCACTCAGCATGTTCAGTTGCGACTCCTGTTTGTGACGTCACTGACGGACAGGTGCAGTGAGCGTGATCCAGCAGCTTTATCAACACACACACTCAGTGGCCACTTCATTGTGAATATAATATTGTATAAATGATCCCCACACTGACTGTGTGCTTCTCTCAGACATTGACGAGTGCAGCATCAGCAACGGCAGCTGTGAGCATGGCTGCATCAACACCCAGGGAGGCTACGAGTGTGTGTGTCCACCTGGACAGAAACTCCACTGGAACAAGAAAGACTGCATCGGTAAGCACCAACTCGGTGTGTGTGCATATGTCGGCAGGTGCAGGTATGTGTGACTGCAGGTGGTTGTCATGGTGATGTGACTCTGTGTGTTCCTCAGAGGCGGTGAAGTGTCTGCCCAATGGGAAGCCAGCGCCCCGAGCCCAGCTGACGTGCACAAAGAGCGGAGGAGCAGAGGTCTGCTCGCTCTCCTGCCCCTCCAACGCCCTCTTCCTCGCGGGTACACACACACGCATACACACACACACACACACACACACACACACACACACACACACACACACAGTATGCAACTGAATGCAGAGACACAGACAAAGTGCCTGTAGCCAGCTGAAGAAATGAGATAACAGTTCCAACTCTGAGGGGTCACTGCTGTTATTCTTTGCTTTGGGCATTTTTGTCCTCCTCTTATCTTCTCTTCTCTTTTTTATGCTTATTATTTCAAATTTGGGAACTTAATGTTAAGATCAGGATAGGGATCCTATGAAGATGGGTTGGAAATCGATGTACCATCATTTTTATTGTGAAAATTTTCACGGATTGTGCATTTAAGTTAACCCTTTGAAAGCTGGGTAAATTGAATTGACTTCTGTCAAAAGCATGGGAAGAAGGCAATGAGGAATTTACATAGGAAAAAACCTAGAAAGTACCAGGAAATTAGTAAAAAGTATAAATACTTGAAAAATTAGCACCAAAAAAAGGGGGGAAGGTGAAAAAAGGAAATGACCTGAACAAAAGTTTTTTAAAAAGATTTTGTAAAAAATAATAATAATAATAAAATTAAAAAATATGTAATTGTGATAATTATACACATCAGGCTCTCTGAACATTTTCCCTAGCTTCTCCAAAAATAATATAGAAGCTGGTTCATGAAAGTCAATGACTTATGACGAAAGGGTGGGATTAAATAAGTTAGTACCTTTTCTCACTCCTTTTCTAATATGTTAACCATCAAGTCATGTGTTTGATCATTTCTTTTGCTTTATATTATTAATTAATTTATTAATTTATTTTTCATGGTCTGTAAATTTTCCCTTTTTTGTCTGTTTTATCAAATCAAGTAAAAAAATAAAAATAAAAAATAATTTTCTAATTCAGTTAATTTTGAAATTTGCGGGACATTTCTTGCCAAGTTGTTTTTTGCCTCTTACCTCATGTTTTTGTAAGAAATGAAACAAATTTGCTCAATATTCAAAGGTTCACAGGGTTAAGGATCCAGCAAATGAACTTCTCTCACCTCAACGACCAGATGTGCTGCTGTCATGCTGCAGACACTGCTGCCCTCTGCTGGTGGTGGCCTGCAGTCACAGCTCTCTGTGCCGCTCTCTCCTCTCAATTCCTATGATGCTGCACAGAGGCGCTCACGCTCGTTATTGCCGTATTGACTCCTCGGGCTGCTCTACACTCAGACTGATGTGTTTTTCTCTCTGCAAGGTTTTCTTGGCATCTCCCACCACAGCACTTTGGCTGCCACCCCGGCCTCTCCTCCTGCGATACCACTTAACACACATCTGTAAATCGATTACATTCTTTGATCACGCCTTTTTTTCCACCGCCAGGCCTTCTCTCCATTTGACTTGGCGGCCGCGGTGTGAGAATGATGGATAGCTCTCAGGCATGAAGTGAAATATTTGTTTTTCTGTCTTTTAGGAGTGTGTCTTAATTTTCGAAAGGAGGGAGCCATGTAAATTCCTGTGGCTTAATGCAGTCTTATTTAATCATCTCGCTTTTATTACCTCTGAAGACTTCATCCCTCATTTCCTACTTGAAATGCATCTGTGTGTGTTGCTGTGGATTGAGACAGAGAGACAGGACGCATAGATCTGTCATCTGGGCTTTCAGTTCTCAGTCGGGGTTTAAGGTCACATGGCAGCAGCGGTTCCTCTGGGCCGTCTGTCCCGCTGCTGACGGCAGGAGGAGAGAAAGGTCATACATTTATAAAATTCTTTTAATCCTCAGAAGTGTGCGTGTCCTGCTCCAGCGCCAAGTGAAACACACATGCTTCCATACCGTACCCACAAGTCCGAGGGAGCAGCTCACACAGACCGTCAGACCAAATCCAAACTCTCAGCCTCTCTGACCTCTCATCAGCTCCCCTCTTTTCTCTTTTCTCACTGTGTGTGTGTGTGTTTAACAGACTCTGAGAACAGCTACACACTGAGCTGCGGAGTGCCCGTCCAGCCTGGGAAAGCTCCTCAGAAAAGGAATGCCACTGCTGCCTTACCCACCTGTGCAGGTACGGGAGGACACGCAAACACTGTTAGCATCATTCTGGTGTTTTAGTCAAGACCATACTGACCAAGACCGAGACTTGATCGAGACTGCAGTATGCCGAGATCAAGACAAGACCAAGCCTTTAAGGGGCAGAGACCGAGACAGGACCAAGACTTCAAGGGGCTAAGACCGAGTCCAAGACCAAGACTTTAAGAGGCCAAGACTGAGTCCAAGACCAAGACTTTAAGAGACTGAGTCAAGACCAAGTGTTAAGGGGTTGATCGAGACCAAAGCAGGGCGAGACTGCTGATATATATATATATATTTAAGGGTGCCACCTGTTTTCAGTGGAAAAAAAACTACAAATGACTTATGTGATTGGCTGGATTTCAAGAAGGAAGTTTGACATCCAGTCACAGTAATTATGTTAATAAATGAATCCGTTGTGGTCTCAATCAATCTTGATTAAAAATCTGGAGTCCGCTATGTCTAAGACAGAGACAAGACCAAGTCAAATGCATTCAATTCTGAGATGAGACCTAGACTCTTTAATTGGTATGAAGACCAAGGCTGATCTCAAGTACCACAATGCTACATCATTCCAGATATTACTCATGAAACTTTAAGGGAAGGCATTCAAAGTACTTTACAGAGTAATAAAATATCAAACATTTCAAAAGAGAGACTTAAAATAAAAGAGCAAATCAATCAATCAGTCAAATCAATGACGGAGTGATTAACAGCAGTCTTTAAGAGAAAGGACCAAAATGAATACATTTGTAGACATTACATCATGTGCTTTATACACTCTGATGATCGACAGTCTCGTGTTTCTTTCTGCTGTATGATGCAGACACTATGGCCCCGCCCATCAAACAGAAGGCTAGGTTTAAGATTAAAGACGCCAAGTGTCACCTGAGGCCCCGCAACAAGGAGAAGAACCGAGACTCAACCAGGCAGAACCTGCAAGGTAAACACGCGCGCGCACACACACACACACACACACACACACTGCCATTTTTTATCTGTTTTAACTGACAGCTCAAACACTCCACTTTTCATGAGTTCTGAATTATAACACACTTCTTCATCTTTTACCTCATGACTCTCCTCCCTATGAAGGAGGCCAGTTCCCCTGCACCGATGACTGTCAGGTGACTTTTGTCAACCTCAAGTGCGACTCGTCGAAGAAGCGCCGGCGGGGACGCAAATCTCCTTCCAAAGAGGTTTCCCACATCACAGCCGAGTTTGAGATGGAGATGAAGGAGGAGGAGGCCTCAGGTGGGACCTGTTTTGTCCAACTGCGCTTTGAATGAAACAGTTAACATTCAGACAGTGCAAAGAGAACTGCAAGAGGTTCCCTGTATACTGTGTGTATCTGACATGCATCTGTAAGAATTAAGGAGAATAAGGACTTTGTTACCACCATGTTTTAAATGAAAAAAACAAAAACCCACAAATAATTAATTATTTTCAATATAATACATGTTGAGTAGATTTGGCTGTGTTTATTTTTGATAATCACAGCCTGGGATATGTCAATGATTAGCAGCAACATTGATTGTGATAGTACACCTAGTGGAAATATCATTTATTTTCTCCATATGCTAAATGTGGTTAAAATGACATCATCAGGTGGAACATAGTCAAAATGACAAATTCCATGTCAAAAGCCCAGAATGACACCCAGATATAATACAATGCATGTTTTTATGCTTTGATGGCTGTGGGATTAAAAATGTCACTGTGAATGGGCTTCATTCTGAATGTAACAATTTAGTTTCCACAGTTTATTTTAGACTTATTGTAGGAGCTAAGATGGAAACTCCAAGATTAAACAAAAATACACAATCTTGCCAAAAATGTATGCCACATGCATGAACACAGCCAAAATTATTAAAAATGAAGAATGAAAAGGGTGTAAAATGCACCAAACAGTCCTTACTAAAGACACATAAGCATAAACACATTTAGAAAAACCAAAAAATATGTCTTTTATTGGAGTTTGTTTTTTGCGTAACACCACTTTTTGCCTCAGACTCGTGTAACGTGGACTGTGTGCGGGAGAGGATGAAGCAGAAGCTGCAGAGCACCATGCGGACACTCAGGAAGTCCATCAACAAGCAACAGTTCTACATCCACTTCTCCGGGACGGAGTACGAGGTGGCCCAGAAACCGTCCAGGACACCAGATGGAACTGAGGCCTGCAGCACAGGACAAGTCCTCCGGGACGGAAAGTGTGGTCAGTTTTGAGTTATGCTAGCTGTGCGTTGGCGTAATGATGTTTCTGTTAGAATGAGGAAGATTCATAGGAAAGAATTCCTTCAAAGCTGTGTCTTCCTCCTCAGTGAGCTGTAGTGTGGGGACGTTCTACAGCGGGGAGCAGGAGCAGTGTGTCCAGTGTCCTCCTGGGACATACCAGGACACTGTTGGTCAGCTGTCCTGTGAGCCGTGTCCCAGTACTGAAGGACAGGGCATCGCTGGTGCCAAGAATGTGTCTCAGTGTGGAGGTGAGTCATCCTATCATCACATTTCAAAGGCCCCAGATCTTCATTTGGTGTCAACATCACACAAGTTAATTCAATTTTATTTATAAAATCTATGATCACAAATCTGAATCTGCCTCAAGAGCTTCACAGCATCCCTGTGTCCTCGGACCCTCACAGCCAATCAGGCTTCCCCAAAAAACCCTTTAATGAGGCTGACCTGAATCAACATCAGTTTTCGTGGGGAAAAGGCAATAACCAATTTAGCAAGAAATGTCCATAAAATGCAAGAGATTAGTAAAAGGTGAAAAGAAAATGACTGAATGAAAATTAGTTACACAAGGCGGAGGTTATTAAAAAATATTAAAATAAAAGAGAGAAATTCCCAGAAAACCATACTTTCAGTTTTTATAATTTATATTTAAAATATTACTGGTAAAAAATGTATACATGGATATTTTTTTGGAATTTCCAGCACGTTTGTTTTTTTTTTTTAATTTTATTTTATCAGGTAATTTTCTCATAAAATTTTTACTAATGTCTTGCTAATTTCTTTTTTTGATAAGTTGTTCATTGCCCTCTTTCCATTTTTTTGAAAGAAATCAAACCAATTTGCCTCAGGTGGGATCCCTCCTCCAGGACGGACAGATGTGCAATTGATGTCTTAAAGAACAATAAAAATACAACACATAAAAAATGATACAAAGGAGAAAGAGAAAAAAGAGGGAGGGAGGGAGAGAGAGAGATGCACAGCAAAACATGATAGTAACAACAATAACATATTATAAAACAATAGTAGTAGACATATGAATATTACTAAATGTAGTTTATTACATGCGAATAGTGTGGTTTATTTATGTGGTAATAACAGTCATGGGTATTATAACAGTGGAAGAATGACTAAAAATAATGGCAGTAGCAGTAGGCGTGTTTATTTTTTATTTAAATGTTTACTTGTTTTTAAAATATATTTTTAAGCATCATTATTTATATTATTATTATATTATTTGCTTATTTATTTTTGTTCTGTTTTGTCCTGTCTGTTTGTTTGATTCCCTGAGGAGGAAGCCTGTGGGAAAGAGGGAGGGGGGTTCAGGGTTAAAAAATCCCATTACTGAACAAAAAAAAAAATGCATTTTGTAATGTCTGTTGGTTCATGTACAACACAGTTTCCCACCAAATATATTGTCAGGCAGGACCACAGCATCAGAGCAACCATGAACCATGATCCAGAAACATCTGCTGTCCTGCCCATTCCAGTATTTTCCTGTAGATCTCTCTCCTTCCTGCCAGTCACCTGTACACTCTTGTTCCACACTGCATTGATGCAGAAAATTGGGACATTTCAATTTTCCTTGGTGCAAGGAAGTTACAGTAAAAAGTGAAACAGGTCTTTTTCACACTGGCAGCACATACACACAATGTGCATGTATAAACATGTTGGATTGGCACCACCTTGTGGCCATTCATGCAAACTGGATCTGAGCTGCAGCCACGAAAAACCATCACAAACAGAGTTAGTCAGACAGAACATTCAAACCACAACACTGATCATCTCATCACAATGCAAAGATCTGCTGGGAACTTTGGGTTTCAGCATTCATGTGGATGCCCTCTGACATGCTCCACTAACCTTGACCAATAAGTCAGTGAAGATTCTCAGTCATCCAGGTCATGGCAATGACCTGGCCATGACCTGGATGACTAACACCTTGAGTCCACTAGCAGCGTGTAGATGAAGTTATGTCTGCAGCACTGCTTTGCTCCATCCTCCACGCGGCTCTATATCCCACTGGAAGCATTTCAAAAGCGGAGCGTCCTGCCAGCTGATACTGTAGACCTGCTCAGATTATGCTTATTTCGTCATTTCCCCTTGACTTTTGTGATTTTACCATGGCTTAGTAGGCTACGTATATAAATTCTTTCGTTTTCTGTCTGTCCAATTCTGATTGTTAATGTTTGTACCCACTTTGTTTTGCTGCAGCCTACATTTCAGAATTTTGGCCGTGTTTCAGTCAAAACACATGCTCATTTTGATAATTGTACGCTATGTTTTAGTAAAAAACATATCCATCTTAATAATTATACAGATAAATAATTAATAATTAAGTTTTGAAAAAGATATGTAGGAGATTTTAACTGTATTTTTGTTAAAAATACAGTGGTTCTTGCTTGCTTCCGTCAAATATAGACTCAGCGCATATTCTTCGCTGGGCAGAGTGGCGAGCTGTGTCTGGGCCACTGCTGAGATGCTTGGAGGCACACCTACTGGAATTACTAGCATTGTCTACATTGTCTAGAACATGTATTTACTCCATGAGATAGGAAAGAGATTCACCAACTGATCCTTTACTGAGAAACTCTCATACACTGTGTGATTCTTATAGAACTTCAAACTCTCTGTCAAAGAGACAAAAAGCAACAGATCCAGATACATGAAGAGAATAAGAGAGAAAATCCAATCAAACGCAAATGATGTTCTTGTGTCCTTCCCTCAGGCCAGTGTGCAGCGGGTCACTTCTCGGTTGATGGCTTCCGTCCATGCCAGCCCTGTCCCCTGGGCTCCTACCAGCCAGAACCAGGTCGGGTTCTCTGCTTCCCCTGTGGAGGAGGTCTCATGACCAAGTATGAAGGATCAATGTCTTTCAGGGACTGTGAGGCCAAAGGTGAGGCTTTGTGTCTATGTGCATTTCTATATGTCTATTGTATGTCTATTGATGCAGTTTCTTTAGTTACTGCACATACCATTATTGCAACAGCCAAAGTATTAGGGGTGGAATCACCAGAGGACCAATGTTAGGCCCCAGAGGCCCCAAGATATGATACTATACAATACTATACAATACTATGCGATAAGATACGATATGATACGACATGATATGACACAATGCAATACGATGTGATATGATACGATACAATGCGATACAATGTAAAACAATATGACACAATACAATAAGATGCAATACAATGCAATACAATACAATACAATATGATACGATGTGAAATGATGTGAAACAATATGACACAATACAATGTGATACGATAAGATATAATATAATGCAATATGTTACAATATGATACGATACAATACAATGTGATACAATATGATACAATGTAAAATAATACATCACAATACATTACGATACAATACAATATGATACAATGTGAAACAATATGACACAATACAATGTGATACAATACTATACAATGTGACACAATAGGACACAATACAATTCGATACAATACAACATGATGCAAAGCAACACGACACAATACAGTACTTAAGTAATGATATAATATTATGCAAGTTTAAATGTGTTACGATATGACATTACGAGTATTGTGATAAAACAGTGTTTAGCAATTTATGGCCTTTTTTTTTTTGCTGCAAATAATGTCCCCAAAGCAAAACTTTGTTTTTATCTAATTCCATGTTGCCGTCTCACTTTAATCTTGCAGACATTTTTGCAGCAAACTGTATCTAGTGAACTGAAAAAGCAATCGATTTCATAATTCTAATAGGCTAGAACAACTTGAATTTGTAATTACAATATATCAATATATACATATTGTAAATACAATATATATATAGTTTAAATTACAAACCAAGTGATACTCCATTCTGCATTCATGTATCAGTACAATATTTAATGCAAAACATTGCTATATTGCTATATTGCTATATTGCGCTGTATTTATTTTTCTCCACACACACATTTAGTTGACAGGGGCTCAAATAAATGCTCTTTGTTCTTTCTGATAAAATTTGATAGAGACATTCATCCCTAATGTCAATGGTGATCCCCTGAATCCATCATCAAGTCAAAATTTTAATTTGTCCAACACTTGGTTTATTACCAGAGGAACTAATTCAACATATCCTCATAGAACAGTTTGTATGATATCCTGTGTAAATGCACACACAATAGTTCCAATGATATCCTACAAATCAGCGCCCCACAAATGATGCTACGTGTTTAACATATAGTTACATAATTAATGTAAAGTTACTGTGGTTAGGTTCAGGAAAAGAAATGGTGAGGACGTAGGCTACCTTAAGTATTTTTGTGATCCATCCACTGTCCCAACATCCTTACAAGACTGTTGGTTCCTCGTTTACTCCTATCAGTGCATTGGTCATGCAATTGTAGCTTTTAAAAATAGGTGGAATATGGATGAATTTGGGTGCATTACTTAACAGTCTCCCCCAGAGTTCCCAAATATATTACATATATTACATACATATATTGTGTCTATTGCTATTTATCTTTTGTCTAACACACTGAACTGAGGTAATGAAAGTGTTGCATCATGTTAGTGCAGACCTTGGTAGATTCTAAGTGTTGTTTAATATTCCTCTTGACTTTCTACTGTGTAAATGTAGCTTTTTGTCTGCCTCTTTCAAACTGCGTATGTCTATACTGGCGTTTGCAACGCCACAAGCCATTTGTCAGCAGTTTTATTGTTTATGCTATCATAAAGTAGTGTCGTATTCACATGTAGATGATAGAGACATCTATACACGGTTTAGTGCTTTATTTATATGCCTGCTTTGTAATCCAGGCAGGAATAATATCACAGCTGTGTGATGTGTCTTCTGGATGGCCTGCTGTTGATTTTATACTGTGCACACTGGCTGCCTCCTGTTCAGTTGTCATAGGTTTGTAATGTTCTAGTTTTTTAAATTTCTTAAATTTTGTAGGGTTTTTTTTTTTTTTTAAATTTCATTGTAGTTTTAGTTTGTTAAAGGAATGCAAACACAGGTTTATTTTTATGTCAATGTGTCAGCATTACCTTAGGCTGGAGGCATTATGTTTTCAGGTTGTCTGTACGTACATCTCTCTGGCCGTTTTTATGAACACAATATCTCATCAACACCTTGAGGAAAAATCTTCTCATGTTGCACAAATGTCTGCTTAACTCAATAATGAACTGATTAGATTTTGGTGGTCATCAGCCAAAATTCAAAGTCACTATGACCTTGTCTGTCTCACATTGATGAAACAATATCTCAAGAACACCATGAGGGATTTTTTTTCCAGTTAGGCACAAACATCCACATGCACTGAACAATAAACTGATTAGATTTTGGTGGTCAAAGTTCAGTTTCGTTGTGACTTGCACTCATCTTATTCTCATGAACTGGATATCTCAAGAAGTGCCTCGGGGGTTTCCTCAAGTTTGGCATAAATTTCCACATGGCCTTAAAAAATGAACTGATTAGAATTTGGGGGGCAAAGGTCAAGATTACTGTGACCTCATGAAACTTGTTTTTGGCCATAACTCAAGAATTAATTTGATAATCATGACAGAATTTCACACTGGTGTTCAATAGGATCAAATTCTAGATATTTTGAGTAACAGGCTAGTTATTATAGCTTTTATTTTGTTTTAGTGGTCATTTTTTTTAAATGAGTGAAGTCTTGATAGTTGCTTTCCACTGGTAACTTCAGCCATTTCTAGAAAATCTAATTTTGCCTATCAAGCATCTTCTTGAAACAGTGGAATAGAAATTATATTGTACATGGAGCAAGAAAACAAAGCTTCTTCAACCAACACAATCAAATTTGTTTTCACTGTTAGTTTTAGTCTTTTGGTTAACAACTGTATGATGACCCTGCTTCTGTTCCTCAGTGCACTGTGCTCCTGGACATTATTACAACTCCAGCACCCATCGCTGCATCCGCTGCCCAGCAGGAACATATCAGTCTGAGTTTGGACAGAACTACTGCATCACCTGTCCAGGGAACACCACCACTGACTTCGATGGTGCCACCAACGTCTCCCACTGCAAAAGTAATGCAGCTCAACTTCTACATTTAGCCTGCCTCAGGGTTTTGAACTGATGGCCTTATCTAATGGAGAAAGGCTTTAAGCACACTGGTACACCCTGACATTGGTGCCATTGTAATTATCACCTTGCTAAGTGTGTTTGTACTTTGCTCTCAGACCAGCTGTGTGGAGGAGAGCTGGGAGAATACACAGGTTACATCGAGTCTCCTAACTACCCCGGAGATTACCCATCCAACGTAGACTGTGTCTGGACCATCAACCCACCACACAAGAGGCGGATTCTCATCGTGGTACCAGAGATCTTCCTCCCCATTGAGGATGAGTGTGGAGACGTGCTAGTCATGAGGAAGAGTGGTAAAGAATTTTTTTTAAACCATTCATTCATTTTTGCCAAAACAGAACAGATTTACAGTGTGTGTGTTGATAATCTTGCTGATTTATATGTTTATTTCAAACTCAGAATGTGAACGCTCATGTCCTTTGCCAGGCAACAGGCTTCAAAGTCACAGTGACCTCCACTGCCTTCATTTTATGAATGTGATATCTCAAGAACACCTTGAGGGAATTTCTATTCCATATA
The DNA here is from genome assembly GCF_008729295.1 of Plectropomus leopardus. Classification (NCBI taxonomy): domain Eukaryota; kingdom Metazoa; phylum Chordata; class Actinopteri; order Perciformes; family Serranidae; genus Plectropomus; species Plectropomus leopardus. Next base: position 23,618,727 of record NC_056484.1, on the reverse strand, counting down.
ATTAATTGCTGGTCAAAGGTCAAGGTCAAGGTGACCATGCATCTGTCCCATTCTTGTAAACACAATATCTTGAGAACACTGTGAGGGAATTTGATAAAACTGGCACACAAAAAAACTCCAGAGGAGGTCATTTTAGCTTTCCTAGAGCTTTGGGCCATATCACATGGTCTTCATCAGCAGAAAGAGTTTGCTTGGTTGCCATTGGACTGTAGATTCTATGCACCTCTAGGACTTTTCATTTGTGTTGGCTTAAAAGCTGAGCTTGACAACATGTGGAAGAGTACTATTCTAACATGTTTGTACCCTTCCTTCAGCCCTCCCTACCTCCATCACCACCTATGAGACGTGTCAGACCTATGAGCGGCCCATCGCCTTCACCTCGCGCTCTCGCAAGCTCTGGATTCAGTTTAAATCCAACGAAGGCAATAGTGGCAAAGGTTTTCAAGTTCCATACGTCACTTATGATGGTGAGTCACTGCCAACACAGTTCAGACAGCTGAGTTAGATCTAACCTCACATACATGCTGCCTTGAGTCAGTTTTAGATCATTTGAAAAAGACAAAGTCCCTCATCAATAATGTGGTTAATTTCTTGTTGTTAATGATTTTTGTATTGTAATCTACTTACAATCAATAACACTCTATGAACTTGTTCCAGAGGACTACCAGCAGCTGATAGAGGACATAGTGCGAGATGGCAGGCTCTACGCCTCTGAGAACCACCAGGAGATACTGAAGGTATCTATGGATACAGTCTGTTACCAGTCTGTGATTCTTTGGGACTGACATGACTGTGACAAGGCTGAAAAGTCCTTATATGACTGGTCCAGCAGGATGACAGTCCTTGTTCTTATGTCCTCCTACAGGACAAGAAGCTGATAAAGGCCCTCTTTGACGTGTTGGCCCATCCCCAGAACTACTTCAGGTACACAGCTCAGGAGTCCAAAGAGATGTTCCCTCGCTCCTTCATCAAGCTGCTGCGCTCCAAAGTCACCAGGTTCCTAAGGCCGTATAAATAGATGGGACCTCTCCACTGTAAAGACCCCCATTATCCTGCGTCTAAGTTCCTGTTAGCCTCCCATACCCCTACTCCGTCTACTTCCCCCCCTGCCTTGGTCAATACATTGAGGTACCTATTCTACAACTAAACATCTTCATTTCTTCTACTTGTTCTCAATCCTGTTTGTCACATGATGCCTTTCCTCCTCTTTGAACCCTTTCATTAGTAACACATCATTAACTGACCTCCCTTCCCCACGTTGATGCAGCTTTTTGATAAGGTTTGACCGATATGGGTTTTTCATAGGCCAATATTAATATTATTTTCATAACTAGTAGAAGATGCCTGATATATATGTGTATATATTGTTTATTTCAGCTTGATCATTTCATATCAAACATACACAAGTATTGAATATCTTTCTCTGTTTGGCATGGTAACATCTATCGGCTCCTTAAGGCCATGTAAGTGAAGGTCCAATATCTGCAATATTGGTGGTACACTGAATATTAAACACCAAACTGAATACACCAATCTGCCAAAACTAATAACATTGATTGATCATCTTGTTACCATACATTTTTCTGCTGGTAAACTTTTGGTCTTGGCATTCATATGGAAAAAATTCATATGGCAAATTGACATGCTCTACCTACCCAAACACCGTTGCAGACCAAGTATCCCCTTAACCCCATGGCAATGGGAATCCTCATTGGCAGGGCCCTCTCTGCAGGACAAGGCACCATGCCACACTGAAAAAAAAAAAACAGAAAGAAATGGCATAAGGATAATGATAAAAACTTAAAGGCATCGACCTGGCCTCGTAATTCCCCAGACCCTAATCTGATCACACATTTGTGTCAAAGTCACACAACAATTTGTCCAAACTTTGTGGTAACATGGGAGGGTTATAGAACGTTGTCGTGCTCACATCAGGACATCATGACCTCAGCAAGTGGTTTGAGTGATCAGATCACAATGTGACTTGGATGTTTTTTACACCTGTATTCAGTGCTGTCCACTTGTGATTAGTTAAAGAATGTTAATACCAGGTAAATGGTAAATGGTAAATGGTAAATGGACTTGGATTTGTATAGCACTTTTTTAGCTGTTTGACCACTCAAAGAGCTTTCACACTTTACCCGGTCACACACTGGTGGCCAAAGTGCCGTCTGCTACTCAGTTTTTAAACATTCATACACAATCACACACCGATGAAACAGCCGTCAGGAGCATTTGGGGTTCGCCAACTTTCCAATTAGTGATCGACCCGCAGTATCTCCTGAGCCACAGTTCTTCAGAACATATTTGTCTTAATGTGGTTCTCCCAGTATTTAGTATATGGCCAGTTTTAGCAAACCAATATATATCGGTCAAACCCTATATTTGCACACCATACACTGATTCTTCTCTCCCAACTGTCCCCAGATTTCTGCACCTTCATGAAAACTTTTTTCTTCCCTTCCCCTCCTCCACCTCTCATTTTATTTTGCTTGGCTTTGTTTTCTGTGTTGTTGTTTTTGATTTTGTAATATTTATACTGCCAGAACTTGCAGAAGCCCACATCACAGATGTTCCACACATATCCAGATGTGTAAGACATGTGTGTCAGTGTGCACATACACAGGGGTACATGCATGATGTGTTAAGACGTACTGGCCCACACAGTGAACATGGATGTATCTTGAATTGGATTTCGTTATTGGCCCCTGATGTGCACGAGACAGACACAAAAAACAGTTGGTGCACTTAAAACACATTTTAACACGGAAATTATTTGAAATCTAAAATCGAAACCATTCCACCTTTAGTGGGTGCATCATCCATTCGAGCACAGGGAAAGATGAAATGGAGTGAATCAAAAAATCTATACTATAATTTTTTTTTAATAAAAAAAAGGCTATATAACAAGATGAGATAAACTACCTGCAAGTAACAGATTGTTACTTTAGAGAGAAATGTATGTGATGTAACTAATATTTGGAACTTTAATTGCACTTGAATTTTATATTTTAAACTGTAGGAAAAAAAGATCTAAGTTACGTATTTGTTATCTTTTTTGTGTTGTTTTGAAATGTGCCACATGTGGCGGCGGTGAGAGAGAGACAGTGATGTCTCCTGTTATCACCCTCACTCTGTAGCTCGCAGTGACCCCAAAATCTCTCAAATCAAAAAAACATTACGCTTCAGCATCTCAAAACTAATGCGCACAGAGAGAAGACATAGTAAGCATTAGGTCACTCAAACTTGCCACCATCACTACAGTTTGTGTCTTCACTACCCAGTCCTGCTTCATCCCTCAGACATGTCCTACAGCTGCCAGAGAGAAGAAGCACCATCACAACAGCTTCTTGTATGATGGCAAAACTTCCATTCTACACACAATATACGCTTCCTTCTAAAAAACTACTTACACCATCTGCATTCATCCAGATGCAATCTCTTTCCATTAAATAGGAAGTATAGTGTGTATACTATGCTTTTCTTTTATAACCCAACTAAATGTTTCTCTGTCATTCCCAATGGTACTAATATGTCTATGAAATCCTATACCGTGTATTGAAAATGGGCTCTATATCTGCACAATGCGACTGGAGTTAAAAACATGTAAAGTGTGAGTGAAATGTTGGTCTGGAGGTGAATGTAGTGGCAGGATCACAGTGGGAAGAAGAGGCATCTCCTGTCTGAGTGTCAGTGTGTTCATAGCACTTGCAGCATCAACTGTAAGCCAGTGAATTTGATCTGTGCTGTGTTGTTCCATGAAGAGGCAAGCCCCCCCTGACTGGTGATAAAATGTAAATGTAATTCCTTTTTGGTTAAAACTCCTCTAGAAACTGATCTTCTCTTAACTGTGTCATTCCAACACATTCTCATCCTAAGTCGTAACATATCGCCGCTTTGTCAGTGGATTTTAGTGTCTACATGTGCTAGGTATCCTCCTGCGTCTGTTGACATTTAGGGATGCTGCCAACAACACCAGGATGTCAACAAAAGCATGTGGGTAGGATTAAGCAGCAAAAGTGAATGGTTCCGACATGAACTGACGCAATCTCTCCGCAAAATATGCTGCTGCGCCAGTTGCCATTCAGCTGACCAACAGCTCATAATACTATGAAACTTTCAACCAAGCACGTCACCAACTGACTGTCAAGTGGTACATCATACTGCCACGAAAGATGGCTTTTGTCGTTGGTGTCCGACGCTGAGATCACTGACAAAGAGGCAGAACAGGGAAGCTTTGATTATTTTTGTTGAGCACAAGTAAGACTCATTCAGACCCTAACAAAGCTCAGTGTTTAGAGATGTAAGGACCATACTGGAGGTTTTCCATGTTCTAGCCCATTAAATCATGTATACTGCTTGTTTTTCTTGAGAGCATAGGATTTCAGGCGGTCATTGGTCTCGCTTCACTTTGGTATACTGTGACTTTATGGCTTTCTGCCAGAAAGAGATATTTTTGTGGAGGTTTTGTGTAGTTTGCTAGTGTAGTTTGGTAAAGTCTGTAAAGTTACATCAATGTTGACTTTTGCAAGTGCTAAAATGTCAAAAAAAATGTCAAATTATTCCTTTAAGATAAATAATACCTCATGGTGCATAATTTGTGGCCTGTCTTTGTACAATGACTCATTTATTAGCAAGGCTGATATTTAAAGCTGTCCCCATCGGTGTGTTTTGGGTAATACTGAAAACATCTGCTACCACAAATAGATTTTCTATTTTTGGAAATGAACCATTCATTAGGAGCACTGTTGGATTATATATACCATTCTATATATACCCTCTGGTTATCTGTTGCATCTCACTCTTTGTGTGCAGAGTGTACTCTGGGCACAGGCAGAGCAGCAGAACATCAGGTGCAGTGAAAGTGAAACTTAACCGTTCATTCAGCTGAGTCTAAAAGTCTGCATTCACTAGCAGCGGCTGCTCCTCTCATCCATCGATCTGATGAGATAAACTCTGACAGAAAAAAAAAATTACTGATGGAGAGTTACGCCGGTGCTGTGTTCACAGACCCAATAAAAACTTCAAATTTAGAGAGGGGACACAGAATGATACAAAAGGACCCACACAAATAAAAAGGGAAAAAAAGAGGATTTGTTGTGGTCTTTGTCCCTCGTCCCTCTCCATAGTGTACTAAAATGAAACTAGTAAGACAGAATGGTAGAATATCAGTTTTGTAATTTCATAAGAGGTCATTTGAAGTTTTTGTAATTAATGCGCTGAAGCGGAAAAAACCACGAGTATGGTCCTGCAGAGCACTGAGCTGCTCATAGTTGGGGGTTTTATTTCAAAATGAGATCAATTCAGAAGCCATTGAAAAAATGGAAAATCAATCAAACGCATTTTTGGCTGATAATCACCCTATGAAAGTCGATAAACTCTTCAACTGTGACCCAACATGTTGGTGAGGCCACTGGATGATCTGATAGTTTCCCAAAAGGAAAGCATACTGTCATTAGGTGTTGTTCCAGGCCTTTCCAAAAAGTTGCCACACAGACAAGTTATGGTGTGGCCCTACTTCCTGTTTGAGGTGGGCACTGTTCAATATGAGTGTGATGAAAAAAAAAGATATGAAATGCTCTAAAATTTATAATTGACTTTTTTTTTCTTTCAAAGAATGTATTCTATTGTGAATGATGAGTGCTTGTGTGATTGTGTGTGTGTGTGTGTGTGAATAGTGAGTTTCTGTGCTTGGCGCCTGTGAAAGAAAAAGATTGTGTGTGTGTGTGTGTGTGTGTGTGTGTGTGTACTTTAGTCCAATTTGTAGAGGAAAAATTTTAACTTTTGTGTTAGTCGGTTGTACCCAAAGAGAGAAACTGTAACGCAGTGTTGTGCCATTGTTTGGTCCATGAAACTCCAGTACTGAACAAATTAAATAAAACAGTAGCAGAAAACACTTTCTGCTCGTCTCTTTTGTGTGTCCATGCAAAAACAGAGAGAGAGGAGCCCTTGGAGCGGCTCCTATCTGCTCATTATATCTCTTATCTCTCCTCAGATGTGGCTCTGTGTGCCGTTACACGCCACCGGCCTGAAGTACGCTTCCAGAAAATTAAGCTGACGCTGCTAATATTGTTCTTATCTTCAAGCAGTACAATCTGTACAGCAGATCTGGATGCTACATCAGAAACACTCATCATCATCCACACTGATTTTTTTCATTTATATTCTCTGTCTTTGTCTTACTTAGAATGGAAAAGGGAAGTGAGATAACCTGTTTGAACCGCTCCGCTGTCAGATATCTACACTTCCTGTGCATATTCACCTACTTAACTAAAGTGACATTCACAAGTTTCAAGGAGTTGATGAGTTCTGCTGGTTGCTGCGGGGTGACCACCTTTTCCTGGTGCTTCAGTAGAAAGCTCCTGAAGCAAATCATGTAACCAAATTGTAACATTAGACTGTACTGTGATGCTCCTGGGACACTTGTCATTTCCTGTTTGGCCTGCCTGTGCTCTTTGTTTCAGGATCTCCCTCCCTGCTCGGCTCCTCCTACCTCAGTTTTGGGATTCACCTCACCTGCCACAAGTCTATTTAAGCCTTGCCATATCCAAGATAGCTCCCTCTCCCTCCTGGAAGGCTGGTGCCTTGTTTTTTTATGGTTTGAGTCAGCACCCACGCACTTCACGCACCCAAAACCTGTACCTCACCACTGACTACTGACCTACATCTTGGTTGCTTTTGTTGTGTTATCTTTAATGAATTTACTGTTCAGTTAAATGGTTACTGTGTGGTCCTCCCTTCTTTGTTATGCTCTTGAATGAGCTAGGTATAACAAGTGGGGGCTCGTCTGGGAGTTGAACCCAGGACCTCTCGCACTGCCCAAACTCACTCAGTGTGTTTCCATGCACAGTTAGTTTGGCCCACAGTTATAGCTTAACCTAGGCCATTTAATTGGACTACTGTCCTTGTCTCAGTACACAATCACTGGGGGAGAATTTATTTGTTGGTGAAAGTATGTCGGACACCTCCGTGATAGGTGTTAATATGCCCCCTTCAGCTAGTTGCTATTGGACCTTTTTCTAGTTGACCTATTATGTCACATACCAAACAAGTTAGTTGAACTGACGATAAAACACAGATAACTTTTTGGTGCTGTACTTTTGGTACGAACTCTCCGCTTTACTTTGTACCTCATCTTGTTTTGTTTTCTTTCCATCTTCTTTTGTTTTCTTGGCTTTCTTCTACAAATTTATGCTGTTGAATTTCTGGGTCAAAGCCTGGCATGGGGACTATGGCGCATGCGCAGAATGCCTAGGCCAGTTCAGGTTCGGTTGAGGCATATACATGAAAGAGTAAACCACATTATCTAGTTGTGTTACTCCGACTTTTAAGAAATTTGACTTTACATGTATTTTTAAATCCCAGTCTTAGTCAGACTGACACAATAATTCCACTTTTTTATGAATACATTGATATGGCTCAATCGATGTGTGAACGATCAAAATGAACGCTCGTGGATCTTTGAGTTTTCCCATTTGCTGTTACCATGGGTTTGTGCTCACTCTGCCTCTACTGTTAATCAAGCTGAACTGAACTGAACTGACCTGCTGGTGGAAACGCCCCACAGGTGGAATGCTGAATCACTGCATTAAAATCAATATTTTATTTATCTTAATGTAAACTTGCACATGATGACTATTAATGCATTGAAGAATTTTGAAGAGAAGTTTTGTGGGGCAGACAGCACAAGCTGCCGAACATATGTACTGTAACAAGTGCCACAAAGAAACTGATCCAAAAAGTATCAAAACCCAGAGGTTAGGATAGTTCTATACAATTATATGTATCAACTCAAAGGAACCAAAATTTTTAAAATAATCTGAGCAACTGTGGTGACCTCCTCCTAACACTGTTGCCTGACCCTCAGCAGAGACACCAGCTGGGTATGATAATCACTCAGGAGTATTTCAGCTCAGCCAGCGCTGCAGAGAACCCAGCTGAGGACAGTCGGCAATCAGGAGCCGTTGGATGAAGAGGAGAGCAGGAGCGGTCCTAGGGAGAGAAACCAGGAGGAGGCAGGAGAACCTGAGGAAGTAAAGCTTGTCCGTTGTCTCTGTGTGTTTTTCAGGGAGCACTTTAACCCCACATCACAAGAGAAGTGAGGTAGGATTTGGGAAGACCTTAAGTTTGTTTATCCAATTTTTCCCTGAAGTTAGTCACTCAGCGACTGTTTGGCGTGTTTTCATTTTTCATTTTTTGATCATTATGGCTGTTTTTCATGCATATGGTCTGATCTGATTTCTTAAAAATTTCGGGACATGAAGTCTCTCACTGTTCATATTAACATGCACAGTGTCACTCACTGACCTAGAGTAAACTACAGACTCCACACAAAGAAAGGTGACATATTGGCTCCCCTTGTCCTTCTGCAGCCTCCCTGCTTTGTAAAAGCACTCTGAAATATCCAGCTTTGTTTTCCTCTGTCACAAGCTGCCATTTGCTGTTTGTTCCTACAAATTCTAAAAAAAAACATCTTCCACAGAGCAAGATAATCCATCACAGTGTGACAACTTCTTTTGATCTGATCAAAGTTTGCATTTGAGTTTGTTTTCATTCTGCCAGAGAGGAGTGTTTTCATACCACATGACACCTGTCGATCAGCTGACACCTGGAGAAGAGGACGTTTGCTCCGGGAAATAAACATGTCACCTTAGAACACACTCAGTTGACTCGTGTGTCACTGTAAAGTTAACTTTTGTAAGACAGCCACAAAAGAGATGATTGTACAACCCTGATCCCCAAAAAGTTGCGATGCTGTCTAAAACAAAGACAGAATGCAGTGATTTGATCATCCTCTTTGACTTACATTCAGTTGAATACACTACAGACAAGATATTCATTATTAAACTGATAAAATTTTTTGTTGTCAATTTTTTTTTTTGTTTTGTGCAGAGTAATGAAAATAATAATAAATCATAGATAGATAGATAGATACTCCAGAAGGAAAGTAAACCATTTGTCTAACCCTCAGTTGTTCACATTCAGAAATGCGGCCGACTTCTCTTAGCTCATCTGAGATGGACTGACACAAAGTACAAAAGTGTGCTGTGGTCTGATGAGTCCACAAGTCAGATTGTTGTTGGAAATCATGGCTAAGGTCTAATGAAGTAAAAGACCATCCAGATTGTTACAAGTTCAAAGTTCAAAGTATCTGGTCATGGTATGGTGATTTGTTAGTGCCTATGGCATCGTGGGTAACTTGAATGTCTGTGAAGGCACCGTGGATACTGATACATACAGGTTTTGGAGCAACATATGCTGCCATACAGTCTTTATCAGGGACATCCCTGCTTATTTCCGTGAGACTATGAGACACGTTCTGCACGTGTTCCAACACCATGGCTTCGTAATAAAAGAGTGCAGCCACTAGACTGACCTGCCTGCAGTCCAAACCTGTCTCCTTTTGAACATGTGTTAGAGCATTATGGAGCACAAAATACAACAACGGAGACCTCGAACAGCTGAGCAACAGGAGTCATATATCAAGCAAGAATTGGAAAGAATTTCCCTTTCAAAACTTCCACAATTAGTGTCCTCAGTTCCCAAACACATTCTGAGTGATGTCACAAAGTTGTAAACACACCACTGTGGCAACTTTTTTGGAAGGTATTTCAGGCATTAAGTTCAGAGCAAATGCATATTTACAAAAAACAACACCATGTATCGTTATGAACATTAAATATCTTGTCTTTGGACTGAATTCAATGGAATATGGGATGAAAAGGATTTGAAAATCATTGTATTCTGTTTTTATTTGGAATTGCAGTTACAGAATGATCACTGTATTTACCCAGCTGCACATGGCCTATAACGGCTTTAATGATGAAGCTCACAGCCTGTTTAGAATATTACTGTAACTCTTCAGCAACTTTGCTGTTGGTCATGAATCATATTTGACAGGAAGATCTGATATTTCCTACGTGCTCTTTGCAAGTTGTCCAATCAGCCACTGGCATCTGCAGGCAAATGCAAGTGTGCCAGATGCTGAGATTATGCTCCCTCCGCTATCTTGCTGCTTTCCTTCCATCACTCGCTCTGCTCAAAGTTCAGACAGAACGTGGGCTGATGGAGTGACAACAATGTGACAGAAGGTCTAATTACAACATGAATCTGGTGCGTATAGGGCAGGGCAATATGATACATGTTACAAATCTGCTAAAATACAATTATTTCTTCTGTATGATTCTATTACACATCTGACATCTTATTCTGAAACATCAGGGGAAAAGAGGTGGAATGTAGTGACTCTTCTGCAGCTTTAGTGGAGCAGACATACTGACAGTACTGTCATTTCATCGGTCATAACGGACAGTGACAGGGCAAATACAGATGTAGTCAAGAGGCATACATTTGTCACTGAATGATAGACAAAACCGTAGAACAGCATATTACTGTACATCTATTGGTTAACCCTGATTTCTTTCAAAAACAAGTGGAAACGGCGATGATTAAATTACTACAACATAGCCCAAAATTAGCATGAAATTAGTAAAAAGGTACAAGAAAATAATAGCTAAAAATAAGCACAAAAAAGAAAAAGAAAATTACACACAACAAGAAAATTTAAATGGATACATTTTTGTTCCTTAACATAATTTTAAATCTATTATTTTTTAATAATTATAACAATCATTTTCTGGACAATTTTACCTTATTTATTTATTTATTGGTGTAATTGATTTATTTTATTTATTAATTCATGCATCTATTTATTTATTTATTTATTTTTAATTATTTTACAATTATCCTCCCCCTTTTGTAAAAATAAAATAAAATAAACAGGTCATTTACTTGTCACCTTTTACTAATTTCTTACAATTTGTGGGAAATTTCTTGCCAAGTTGGTCATTGCTTTTTGTCTCCATGTTTTTTTTTTTTAAAGAAATCAAATTAATCGGAGTTGCCAAAACTAGTAATCATACCACACGCAGTTATCCCACTATTATCACAACAGCACACAAGTAAAAAATGCAAACTACTTTTATAAATCACAGAAAACATAAAAATGTTGCAAAGTTTTCATGAGGCTGCAGCAGCATTGAGTTTATTTTTTCGAGACAGCCTTGAAGAAATGTGAAGGGCTCAACTAAAGTCCTCACTGAGAATTAAAGCAATGGATGTATTTTTATTTGCATAATTATGTCCTTGGCTATAATAATAAAAATATAAATATATAATTATATGTTAAATAAATATAATAAAAATCAATGTTCTTTTTTATACAGATAACATAGTTTCATAAATATTCGCCTCTACCAAACATTTGAGATGGACGTTCATGGTGATGGTAAAATGGAGAGAAAAAAATCTATTACAAATTACTTACTGTCTTAATGCTCATAATAGTATATCAACATATTTGTATTTTACAGAGCTTTCATTGAGTCTGTCATCTCAGTCTCAATCATCTGCTGGTACAGCAGCCTCTGTGTAAAAGAGAGAGAAGAGAGAAGATTGTGAAATAGGCAAGTAAGCTGGTGGGGGCACAGTTTAGTGGTTTAAATGACTTCTTTAATAAGCAGGTGCTCAAAAAAGCATCAGCCATTCGCTCTGACTGAGCCCATCCCCTAAAGTCTGAGTACAAGTTATTATCATCTGGCCTAGGCACACCTGTTGGCAAAAAAAGTTCCTCTATTCCTGTCTCTCCATTCTTGCTTTAAACCTTTAAACACTTACAGCAGAAGGAGGGGTAACTGCTTTGGTTGTCCTTTATCAGTGATGATGATGATGATCTTGATGATGTTGATAAAGGTGACAGGGTCAGGGTAACAGTACATGTTGTACTTGTAGCACTGATGATGATGTTGATGTGACAGTAACAGTACATGTTGTACCTGTGAACTATAATGCAGCATTAGCTTTATGCTGCTAGTCCAGATGCTGCATTATTGTGATTGTCATAACCTGATGATAATGATGTATACCACATTGTAAGTTGTTACATTATTAGGAGATGTTTGTCATATTTAACACTCACTGAATTATTACAGGCCCTGTGGAGTTATGGTGGACACTTATAAATCTGCTCCTGTGGACATCCTTGAATGTGCACAGGCGTAGCTAATCCTGTGCACAGATGTCTTTCAGTGTATGTTTCTGTGTCATATTGTTTGTGCTTTATGTGTTTTTATTATGTTTTTACACTTGCTGCAACACAAATTGCTATATGTGATAAAATAATAAAACTTAATTGAACTGAATGTGATCTAGGAGTTAGAAATTTTACCAGTACTACAATAAGTATTCATTGTTGTTTCATAGAACAGTACTGTGGTCAGGGTGAAAAGCCTCTAAAGCAGCATTTCGCAGGAAGCAGGGGTCTCACTGTTAAACTTGCTCCTGAAGCCAGGTAGCTGTTAGCCTTCACACGTGCAGCAACATTAGGTGCCGAAAGTCATCCAGAGGGTCAGATTGGACTCTTAGGTGAGCCAGCAGCCTGTGGTCCATTTGGCAGTCCTGATTTAAGTGGTTTAAGTCTTTTTTTGTTTGTTTGTTTGTTTTTGCAGAAAATTACCATAAGCATCATCACAATGTATCATAGCTGTAGGCTAAATGCACCATGCTAACAAAGCTAGCAGGTAGCATTAGGGCTATCTCCATTCTGTCCAAATCTGGTCACTTCTGGCTCCAAAAATCCAAGATGGTGAAGACCAAAATATAAAGCTTGAGGGCTTCAAAATGATCCCACAAACCAGTAGGTGATGTCATAGTAGCTATGTCAAATTATTTATTTATTTATTTTTTTAAATGCAGTGTGGTTAACCCTTTGAAACCTGCATTGACATCACTTAGCGCTGTGCTGTTTTCAGACACCTTTTAGACATATTTAAACCTTTGAATCCTGAGAAAATTGGTTTTACTTCATTCAGAAACATGGGAAAAAAGAACTGAACTGATATTGATAACAGATATTCACATTTGACTGAACATAAGGTAATGTCCCACATATTGCAAGATTATTCGGAAAATTATTTTAATAAAAAGCTAGGGCAACATATCCAGAAAACTATATAAAAATGGATCATGTATAAACGGATAATATCAACCTGGTATTATAAAGTTTACTGTGACTATGCCTAGATTTATAATGATCATAAATATGTATTTAAAATTTTGTTACAGAATCAATATTATTTTTCAAGCAATTTTTAGATAGACAGATAGGTGGTTTCCTTCTCTCAGAATGAAACAATCAGTCTCTTAGATATTTGGATCATGGGAGGAATTGAGCAGATATCATTCAGAGATGGGACTGTTTTAGAAACTTCTAGAGAATTTTTTGAAAATTTTCAACAAAAAAAATCTAAAACATTTACAAAAAAAATCTTTTTTCTTTTTTCAAAAAAATTCCATTTTTTTTTAAAGAATTTAAAACATTTTTTTTCCTCTAAATGATTTTCTCTAAAAGATTTTTCTACAAATTTCCCAAATGTGTTAAACTAATCTCTTGTGTGTGCTTGTATTTTGTCTCTGTCTTGGAATAGTTGACTATTTCTTTGTTGACTGCATGGATGCTGGATGATGTGCTCACTCTGTTAACTCCATTTGTTCAGATGCTTGAAACCTGTGATATTTTGAGATTGTGAAATGTGAAAAAAAAATGTTTTTACTCTATTTTTCAGCTGATGGTACAAAGCAGTTGCAGGTGATCATCGTTCTCAGCAGTCCTCTGATTGGATGGTGGAAGATTTAAAGCAGTCTCTGTTCGTATGTAGACATGTTCTGATGTTGCCATTAAACCTGATGAAGGTCTGCTAGACCCAAACGTAATTTTTCTCAATAGATAAGTCAGCAGTAAGCAGGACAGTGTGCAGGCGTTGCTCTCTTTGTTTTTTATTTGCTCCTTTCTCAGACACACCTGTCACACAAAAATGTAGACAGACATTTTCTTCACATTTGTACACCTTCCATCCCATCAGGTGCTGCACAGCTGAGTGAATGGTGTTCAGTTAGTTCACATTCATTGACAGGTTGAGTACGCACGGCCAGCAGATGGCGGACTCACTCCAGCCTGGGCCTCTGGAAGCTTCCAGCCCGAGTTGGATGGTTATGAATGCGTGTGTTTGAGCTCCAGATTGCGGTCCATTTGTTTAGCTCATTACCAGCCGAAATCCCAGTCCAATTACCTGAGGATAAACAGGAGCAGAGGTGGCGATACGCTGTAATGCTGTAATTTCACTGATTATCCCATACAAGGCCAATAATGTGGGGAGTCGATTCCTTTTTTATTTTTCAGCACAAATGTGGAGGTTTAACCGGTGAAGCTTATTGAGATCTGACAATAAAATACAATGATGGCTTCTGTTCGGGGAGGGCAGAGGTGAATGGTTGGATAAAAAATAAAGGAAGGAGGGAATACATTAAAACTATAAAATAACACCACTGCAAACAGGCAACACAAGTCACACAGAGTTAAACTCTTGAACCCAGGGGCCCAAGGAGTCAGGGCCCCAGATTCTTCTGCTGTCTGAACACTGGCTTTTTAAGTTAAAAGTAATTGTTTCTTTTTACAGTGGAGAATAACCTGCCTGAGGCGCTCCAGCTTGCTCCATCATTATCTTCTTTTAAATCGCTTTTGAAGACACATCTTTATCAAAATGCCTACAATCTTATAATTTCTCTTTTAATTTTTTTTTGTTGCTTTATTTTCATTCTTAATCACTGAGTTACTTTACTTTAGACAATGCATTTAAGGTTTGCACTGTTTCAGTTTTAAACTGATGCATTGCTTTCGCATTTTTCCTTTGTGTTTTTAGTTATCCATTATTCGTAGAAGTTTATTTGTGTGTGTGCATGCGTGCTTGTGTTTTATTGTTGTTATTTTATGTGTAAAGCACTTTGTCACCTTGCTTTTGATAAGTACTATACAAATAAACATTATTATTATTTTATGAGTATATGATGTATGTATAGGTGTGTGTGACACTTTATAATCACTATCATTAATAATAACTTATAGCTTATAAATATAACTTGATAGTTACTGAAAATTTAGCTAATACATATTTTATTGTCAAAAAACATATCATTGATCATCCTAAATAATTGCTAATAATTCTGTAATTTATGTTATTTTGGCAGTTTATTGTTTTACACATTATAACATTTTATGAAGTATTTGTTAATGATTACCAAATGATTTTGAATCTATTAGAAATCTTTTGTTGATAGTTTCTGAATCACAAATAGGTAACACTTTGTTAATGGCTTATGACTGGTTTGTAAACCATCCATAACAATGATTAAGATGCTATTATGAAGCTGCAATTTAAGATTATAATACCTTGAGAAATGCTTAATAAATTCTATAATGTACATCTATAAACACTGCGTCTTTACTGACACCCATGTAAGATTAGCCAATCCAAAACAAAATTATTGATAATTTGCAAACCAATCATTAATTATTAACAAAGTGTTACAAATATCTGCTCCATCTATCTATACTTTGTAATGTGTGCAAGAAT
Source organism: Plectropomus leopardus (assembly GCF_008729295.1). Lineage (NCBI taxonomy): Eukaryota > Metazoa > Chordata > Actinopteri > Perciformes > Serranidae > Plectropomus > Plectropomus leopardus. The sequence goes on along the minus strand of NC_056484.1, from coordinate 23,603,260 downwards.
AAACTGTTCAAAAAATTAAATTTAAATAATAAATTATAAATACAAATTAGGAAATAACTTACTTCTGAATAATGCGGCTGCATTTATTTAACATGCAAAACTACTTTTTAGACCCAGGTGTTACATTAAATAAGATGATTTTTTTGTTTGTTTCTAATATTTCAAAGTATTTTTACATTTGGGTACATTTTGTTGATAATACTATTTTAAAGCAAGATTTTGAATGCAGGACTTGTTTTTTGGGAAGTACCGAGCATCCTACTGGATTCAACATTCAGGAGGAATATTTATCTTTTTTTTATTCTCCGCTCACGTACTATGGAGGCATGTGAGAAAGAGAAACTTCAACTGATATACTGATGGTCATATGGTCATTCTGTGAGTGAAGTATTGATTGATTTTATTTACAACTCTGCATCATATTTAATAAACTCATAGATTTTGTGTATAAAACCTTGATCTTCAAAGTAAGAAGTACTACTGTGAAATAAAAGTTGTGGAGCAGAAGTATCATGATGTACCACAAAATGAAATCACTCAAGTAAAAGTATCTCAAACTTTAAGAGCAGCTTTTGTTTGTTTTGTAAAATGTCAGAAAATATTGCGAAATAATTATCACAATTTGCAGTGTGAGATGAAATATTCAAAGAGCTTCTTTTGTCCAACAAACAGCTCACACTCAAAGGGATTCAGTTTATTATTTCAGTGGACAAAGAAAAGCAACACATAAATGGAGCACGGATATTTAAAAATGCTGTCTTTAAATAACTTCAACAAGTAACTGATTCACTGATTGTTTCTGTGAATTGATTAGTGGGCTGGCTGTTTCACCAGGACAGATTTTGAAAGAGTGGGCCTGAAGTAGGAGACAGACAAATAAGGGGCCTCACCTCAGTACCAAAGCACACATCCCCTGATGTCATTCTCCATCTTTTTTATGACATGCAGGTTAACCTTATCTGTAAGGTGCTGCTATAGAAAGTTGCCCCTGAACCTTTGTGTGTTCATACTAGAAATAAAGAGAAACTAAATCTTACAACAGATCCACAGTAGGCAGGTTTCCATTTCCCCTAATATGTGTTTAAAATATATATAATAATATAATATTTATTTAAAATATGCCTGATAGAAGCATGTCAATTTTGAAAAAACTCTAATTTATCCCAAGCTTTTACCCTCACATGAGGTGGTATTTCAGGCGATTCCAAAAAGCCATATTTGTCCAAACTACAATGGAAACACTTTTTTGTCTTTTCTAGGTCACATGATGCTACGGCTATGTGCTTGTCAGTAGGAACTGGCTCCCTCGTGATGCAGCAGGAGCTACAAGACGTGTTTTTGCATCACACAACTCTTCAAAAGTTGAGCACATCATATGTAAGTTTTGAATCGACAATTCAGTTTTAAACTGAGGCATTGCTTTCACATTTTTCCTTTGTGTTTTTAGTTATCCATTATTCGTAGAAGTTCAGTTGTGTGTGTGCGTGCGTGCTTGTGTTTTATCGTTGTTATTTTATGTGTGAAGCACTTTGTCACCTTGCTTTTGATAAGTAATGTACAAATAAACATTATTAATCTACTTTTATTATTCTATTATTATTTCACTATCTGTGAAATTGTGGACTATCACATCCCAGAAATCCCTCATACGTGGCCGCTCCCACATATAAGAGGCTTGCCTTTCCATTATGGCTCCATAACACGCCTACATGGCCTTGGATTGGAAATAATGATGGCTAGTGTGGTGGCTGCAACAGAAATAAAGCTGCTAATGTTTTGAACATCCATCACCATGCTTCTTGGAATGTTATCATCAGAGGAGAAGTCTCAGAACATCACTCAGTGGAAACACAGTCATCTTACAATTGTGTTTCTTTGACATTTCAAAAATATCACTAAATTTTTGCACAAATCTGTAATGGAAACCTACCTACTGACATGGCTCTCTACCACTGCTCGAAGAAGTATAAGATCTTATACTTAAAGAGGCTACAACATAAATTGCTGTATTCACAGCAGACCCTGATGCATCAGTAATAACTAACAGTCACCAGAGCAAAATGTTGGCATTGTTCTTGTATAATGAATACACTTTTAATTTTTTTCATTTTGTTGTTAAAATGTCAAGTTTTAACATATTTCAGCTGGCACCTGATGCCAACATGATGGCAGAGAGATGACTTACATCATGAAGACCGGTTAGTCTACATCATGACGTTGGCATGAGATGCTTGTGTGACATTGCATTTTGATTACTTGAAAACAAATCTTAAAACCAACAAATAATCACCACCATCCGTCGTCAGTGTTCCACATTAAATTGAAGTTGGCAATAGACATCCTGCCATTAAAATTTGGTCACCCAGCGTCACAACCTAAATCAAACAAATATCAGTGTTTAATGATGTTAGTCACCAGCTGGGACCCTAACGTGCAAATGTAGCATATACATCGTTTCCAGAATCATACAGCATTTTTTTTCTGGCTTATGGTATAACAACAGTGCTCCAGGGATTAAGCTTTTCTGAAGGCCGATGCAGACGTGAGCATCGCCCTGGTTCTCCTGTTAAAAAGCCTATGGGATTTTTCAGTTGGATTTTGGATCATTGCAAAGAATAATGGGGCTACTTACAAAATTTGTTTAGCGAGATAGTCTTTACAAATTAACACCATATTTTATATCATAAAACAAGACATGAAAGTGTTTTTAGCTTGTGTTAACCACAGACTTTATTTCAAGCTTCTAACCAAAACACGTTAAAAAAAAAACTCTTTGAGAGGACTCATTCCCACAGTTCTCTATACCTGATGTAACACTGGCAGGGGTCGTTCTGCCAAATGAATGCTTTTACTATTGATCATTTTTATCTGCAAATAGCCTTCTTCGGAACTGGCACTTCTGAAGAAAAAAAAAACAGGCTTTACGGCTACTGAAATTAAGAGAGTATACTAATGCATCTTCCATCTGTGGAAAAGAAAAAAAGACAGAAAGGGTAGGCTTGTAATCATTATGATGAAATGTGAAATGTGATGATACCTGAGTGACTAAAATTTTACAGGTAAATATTTGTCAGAGGTTTGTGGGAGTATAATGGACGTGGCCCCCGTGGCCCCGGTGTCAGCTGCATGGTGATCTCTGCTGCTGTGTGACCGGGAATGAGCTGTGTGGAGCCGCGCAGCAGCTCCCGCTCCTCCCTCCTCCTGCTCCTCCTCATTGTAGAGAGAGAGCGAGAGAGAGAGAGAGAGAGAGAGCGAGAGAGAGAGAGCGAGAGAGAGAAATAGGGGAAAGAGAGAGATAGGGGAGGGAGAGAGATATAGAGAGAGAGAGATAGGGAGAGAGAGAGAGAGAGGACGCAGATCTCCTCGCGACGCTCAGCCGGTGCACCACGGGGTCCAGCATTCAAACTGACCAGCGCGTGCCTCTGAGCGCACCCACCGTCCTCTCTGCATATCCGCCACCGCGCAGCCTGCAGCTGACCACGGAGCCGGTAGGTCCCTTCTTTCTCTTCATCTTTTTCTTTTACGTGCATTTATGCAGAGGGCTCTTATTGTGCACGCGAGCACAGACTTGCATTGAACCCGCACGGGGCTGCGTGTTCGCGGGTTAATCAGGATCCGCTGCTGCCTATGTGATGTCTCGCGCACATGTGAAGGGGCTCTGATGTTAATGAGGGCGTGCGCACACACACATCTAACGCCTCCAACAGGAACGCTTTTAAGTTAGATCTGATTTCAGTGACATCCAAAGGGCAAAGTGTGAGCCCGGTGCAGAGCGGAGACTCCGCAGCTCCCGGCATGCCTCACTCAGAGACAGCCGCTGCAGCCGGTGGGACCAAACTTTGATCAGTTGAGTTAAACACAGGGAAACTTCTGCAAAATGTGCACGAAGCTGATAATGCACTGGACACTTTGATAATTCAGCTAAAATAATTTTAATGTCTGATTTGAATTAACCCTTCGAAACCTGGAGCCACATCACTTTTCATGTGCTGCTGTCGCCTTTCACAAGTGTTTTAACACTGGACGCTGAGCAAATTGGTGGGTTTTACTTACAAAAAACATGGGATAAAAGGCAATGAGCAACTTGGTAAGAAATTTGCCACAAATTGCATGAAATTAGTAAATTTATTTATATATATATATATATATATATATATATATATATATATATATATATATATATATATATATATATATATATATACATATACATATATTAAAACATACAAACAAAAAAAGCTAAGGAAATATTCTAGGAAAACATGTCCGGAAAAAAAATAAAAAGCTAGGAATTATAACATTGATATATTTAAAATTATAGAACAAATTATTATGATTATTATATATAATTATTATTTCTGGGTCTTTGTTTGCTTTAAAAAATATATTTTTGTATATTTTTTGTTTATTTTTTGTAAATTTCTTGATAGATAGTTTTCTGTTGTTGCTTATTGCTTTCTTTCCCATTTTTGAAAGAAATCCAGCCATTTTGCTCAGGTTTTCAAAGGGAACCAATTAATTGAAATAAACCATGTGTGAGTTTATTAAAGGTGAAACTAGCCAAATAGGATAAAAAAAAAAACAACAGGAAAAGCACACAGAAAAAAATCATCTGTTCGTATTTTTTTCTCTAGAATTATTCCATCTTGTTTGAATGTGTATTATTTATCTAAATGTGATTTTCACCTCAACATATTTCACAGAGCCACGGCTCTAAACCACACCAGCTACATCTCTGTGCATAAAACAGATGTCTGTAATACAGCAGCACACTTAGATGCACTTTAATTTTCCGTGTGTTTCCATATGTAGCAGAAAAGGAGAGAAGAAGCAGAGGAGATTGCTACTGCTTAATGTGACGGCCGCTTGTTAAATATGAGAATGTGCCCGAGAGCCGAGAGCATCAATCAGATACTCTGCTCGCCTTCTGCGTTTATATAGAACCTCGCCAACAGGACAGGACAGATATGCCTCTGTCTCTTACCCCTTTCCCACCAAATTAGCTCTTTTCCTGCACCCATTCCATTCAGAATTTTTGGCACCAGCCTGCAAGTGAAACCACTGTAATAAAGGATGGAGATGGATGGAAGGTGTTGCACAACGAAAAGTGGAAATAAACAGTAGAGGCGCATTTGTAGATTACAGTACCACCTTGAAACGTTTTGTTACGTTATTGCAGATTTTTGTTTTTACCCGAAAGCAAGCAAATATTAATGAGACCATTGCTTGCTTGAAATCTCCATTGTTGCCTTCTCCGTCCTTTCCTTCCAACCTGTAGAATATGACACATCAACTAATGCAGCACAGTTTACTCTGCAGGTCTAGTCTCCAACTTTTCGGGTTCTGAAGGAATTTATTTTTGGTTAAAATGCTCTAAATGGTTCAAAATAAGATCGGGGAACCAGAACAGAGCTGGTTCCATGTTGGTGGAAAAGGGGGATCTCTGTAGGACTGTTCTGGTCTAAACTGCTGCTGCTGACAGAGGCTTCTCTTTCCGTTTCTTTTTTCTCTTCTCTTCTCTTCTCTTCTCTTCTCTTCTCTTCTCTTCTCTTCTCTTCTCTTCTCTTCTCTTCTCTTCTCTTCTCTTCTCATCTCTTCTCTTCTCTTCTCTTCTCTTCTCTTCTCATCTCATCTCATCTCATCTTGTCTCAAGGGTTAGGGTTTAGGGTTGCCCAGGATTTAGGGGCCCTTAAGCTGGATCCTCTCTGGTACCTGACTGACATCAATGTCTCTCATCTTTGTCCATAAAGTCTGTGTGGTTTCTTTAATATTTGTGCCAGTGTGGGCCGTGACCAAAATCAGACATTTTTTTGCACGTTCAGGAACAACAATGATATTTTCACCTGTTCCAAATTCCTGACACGGAAAAATAATTATTCTGATTGTTGTTTCGTTCTGTATTTTGATCTATTTCATTTTTAATGGTAATTTCTTTCTAAAGGGCACAAGCATGGATGGAAATTGTTTATGTTTGCTTCTTTGTGCACGGTTTTATATTCAGTCATGAAAAAAAAATCATGAAATGATACAGATATGTGGACGATATGCTCTGTCCAATTCAAGTGTAAAGTGATCAGTTCTTGAGTTTGAGGTAACTCTGCAAATCAGTGCGCTTGAATATGATTTTAGAAAGCGGGCATATAAACCCTACACAAAGGCAGAATTGCACTTCGCTGTGGACTTCCAGAAAACAGTGAGACACTAATGTTCTGCCAGGGAATATGTCTCATATGCCTGAAAACAATCTATGACTGAAAATTTGAGAATATATTGAAGAGTCCCTTAAAGTAAAGGGACATTCCTTTTAACTGGAGGTGGTCCTGTTAAGTGTTACTTAGTATTTTATGTAAAAACAAGAAGTGTGTGTAGATTGACTGTAGGTGTAAACTCATAACCATTCTCTGTATGTAACCATTCTCAGCATAATACTTTCCAAAACAGCAAAAAATAATACTGACCAGGTAAAATAAATGAAATAGAATTCAAATAAATTATAGTATTAAAATATTAAGATAATTTGATACATTAAAGTGAAAAGTATTCAATACAAATTAAGTTAAGACTTCCAAACTTAAATGTGGTTCTATGAATTCTACTTTGCACCTGGATATTCCATCATGCAAATAGACAGGTTGAGTTATGTGTCACCTTTGACCGCGGTGGTATACATGCACCTTTCGTAACAGGCAAATTCATCCAGATAATATCTCCTTTATTTCTGCATTTGGATTCTAAATTGCATAGAATTGTCGTGTGTGTGTGTGTGTGTGTGTAGGGAGCAACCTTCATTTTGCTTCATTTTACGTTTTTTTATTGTGTTAGTGTGTGTGTCCCTTTTTTATCATTATATTCCCCCTCTTTAAATTCAGTCATTAAGACAAACGCTGCCGCTTCACGTTACTTTTAACTCAGCAGCAGTTTGGGGAGTTTGACTTGTGGTGTTGATAACTGATCTGACAAACCAGTCAGTACTGATCAGATCAGATCAGATCAATGGATAAGAGGAGCAGCTGCTGCCGAGGCGAGTAAATTCAAACTTTAAGGCCACACGCAGTTAAGAATTAAGTTTGACTTTCAGTGCCCTTTTCAATGTGCATGATGTTCTGCTGCTCCATCTGTGCCCAGAGTACACTCCATGCTATGAGAGTGTGGTGCGATGAATAACCAAGCAGTTTATGTATTCCAATAACATTCCTAATGAACAGTTCAGCTCCAAAAATATAAAATCAATATGTGGCGGCAGATATTTTAATTGTGGCAGGCTGCCACTAGTAAATTAATGTGTAGGAAACCCTGGAACTGCACTCACAACTAAAACTCTGGTTCTGTTTTATAACCCTGAGCTACAAGCCTGTGTTTTCATCTTGATTGACTTAACAGTCCAGGATGATTCAGATAAACCAGGCTGTCAGACAAATCATCAGATTGCATCTAAAGAAAAAGTGTTTATATCTGTTATGAGTTCCACGTTCAAAGTTGGGCCAGAAGTCTGCTGTCATATCCCTCTCCTCACTGCAACACAGTGTCTCTCCAGTAGCAAGTATTTTTGCTGTATTTGTAGTCTTGATGCAATGAATCACAGAAATGTAGAAAATGCGTGGATAAACTGTCCCACGGATGGATTGATGAATGGGTCCAAGGGGTTTGGGATACCTGGACCAGATCCTCTATTTGAAGTGATTGCTAACATTTCTTCTTGTTCAAGTCAGTCAAATAACTACAAAGAGACGCAAAACAACCCCATGGAGACACTTAACAACCACAAAGAAATGCAAAACAACCAGAGAGAGATGCAAGCAACTACAAAAAGATGCTAAAAGGCCACAAAGAAGCACAAAACGACTACAAAGAGACAAAAAAAACTACAAAGATACGTAAAAAGACCACGAAGAGATACAGACAGTCCCTGGTCTCTGTCCAACAATTCTGTGTCGTTTGTATAATTGTAGTATTGACACAATGAATTGAACAAGTGGGAACAATGTTTGGATGGACTTCCCCACAGATGGATTTATGAGCCCTATGATGAATGATTGGCTCAAGGGGACGTAAAGACGACTACAAAGAGATGTAAAATGTCCACAAACAGGAACAGAACGACTACATAGAGATGGATAACAACCACCCAGAGTGGCTAAACAGCTACAAAGAAACATTAAACATACATAAAGAGATGTAAAATGTCTATGAAGAGACGCAGCTGCTGTAAAGAAACACAGAATTGTCACATAGAGACATGTAACAACCACAAAGAGATGCAAAATGATAACAAGAGATGCAGTCACAGAGATATGCAAGATGACTACAAAGAGACACAGAATCACCACAAAGAGGTGCAAAATGACAACAAGGAGATGCAAAATGACCACAAAGAAATGCTAAACAACCGCAAAGAGAGGCAAAGCAACTACAAAGAGACACAAAATGACCACAAAGAAACACAAAACAACCACAAAGATATGCAAAATGCAAATCAACTAGAGATGCAAAATGTCCAAAAAAGAGATGCAAAATGCCCATAAAGAGATGCAAAACTGTCACAAAGAGATGGGAAAACAACCACCAAGAGATGCAAAAATGTCCATAAAGAGACACAAAATTTCCACAAACACGCGCTTACCAACCATAAAGATACACAGAACTGCCAAGAAGAGATGCAAAACAACTACAAAGAGATGTAAAATGTCAACAAAAAGACACAAAACTGCCACAAAGATATGGGAAATGACCACAAAGACATGCAAAGTAAATGCAAAGAGATACAAAAAAACTGCAAAGAGATGCAAACTGTCCACAAAGGGACACATAATGACCACAAAGAGATGCTTAACGACCATAGAGATGACAAACGACCACAAAGATTTGTAAAACGACCACAAAGAGATGTAAAACTATTGAGAGAGATGTAAGACAACTACAAAGAGACAAAAATGACCACAGAGACACCTCTGCTGATGTTTGGCCTCCCAGTAAAAACCTTCTGAATTATCAGAGAGAAAAGCTGAGCACACATTAGCAGGTGCTGTTTGAGTGACCTGTTGACAACAAGCCAAACAGCATCTCAGAAACACTGATTTGTAACATGAATCTGTTTTATTCAGTGTTTTTACCGGTTTAAATGACTAGGTCAATTTGTTTTGGAGGGGGAGAGATCTCTACGGATAATTTAGCTCCCGCTAAAAACCTGCTGAACTATGAACACCAAAGGAATTCTGAGTGGAGGAAGTTTCAGCTGGCTGCAATGTGCAAACCTCACCACTTGATGCCACTAAATCCCCCTAAATCTGACACAATGGGCCTTTAAATGACAACAGTAATGCAACACAATTACAGTTTCAATGGGATATCTGAGTTATTTTAAACTTTTGTCACACATGCGGAGAAGAGGATTCAGATTTAATCAAATGCTATCACAGATAAGTGTTGTCCGGGTGTAATAATCCGTCAGATATAAGGAACAGAACATTTTGCCTTACACAGAGTCAGAGGGACTGATTTTGGGCTGCTGTTAATGTTTGGGAGCTGGCGCTTCAGTTGTATTTTGTCACCTACATGATGAAGAAAGCTACATTTGGGCCCAGTGTTATAATCTCGCAGCATCTGCTAATGCATCTTTCTGTCTCACACTGGTAGTGTGAGGGGCTGTCACTGTCACACTCATGACAACAGAAACACATTGAAATATGCACACACACACATCAACCTGTGTGCACACAGAACACACACGTAATGAAGGCACTCCTGAAACACATCTCCCGAGCATGCTGGGATTTGCCCGTGACGAAAAAAAAAAGACGCAGTGTGAAGTGTGTATGTGTCATGTCAGTGTGCTGTCAGTGTGAGGTTGCAGTGAATGAAGAATCGAGATGGCGCGCCGACATCGCATGGCGGTCCAGGAAGACTTTGCCAGAGCTGTCTGTCCCCAAATTATCACCTCCGTCTCCAACGTCCCCCTCTTCTCAGCATCTCTCAGCGGCTACGCTCCCTCGCAGCGGTCGCCAGAGCCTCCGAAAATGAGCTGCACAGCTGAATCCATTCTTAATGGGCTACACACACACGCGCAGGCCTCACACACCAGGGACGCAGGTTTAAAGGATTTCATTAATTCACTTGATTATTTTATATCTCTGCTGCAAAAATGAAAAGACCAAACTGTTTGTTACAGGAAACAGAAAAACATTTAAAATAGAAAAAAATTAAGCAATATATCACCGAAGCTCTTGAGCAACAATTTGCAGAACACTCTGCTGCTTATCTGTTTTTCATTTGGCTTCTTATTAAAGGTGTAAATGCTCAGGCTGCTTGTGTGGCTCAGATACATGAAATATCAGATTTAACATAAGCTAACAGATGCACTTGTACTACAGTAGCTGGAGGAGACGAAGAGCTCGCCTGTGAGCTTTCAGAAACACCACAGTCTGTCATTACATGGAACGCATCACCAACAAATGTTTGGGCATACTGGTGTTTTCACACTCTGCCTTTTACAGCCACTTCCTCTCAGTGTTTTCAGTCAGGCTGCTGAGGAAGAATTGTTTTCCTCAACTTGTTGTTGGGGATGCCCAAATAAACATCCCATTAGACTGTAGAGCTGGGCAAAATATCACTAATATATAAATATGATATGAGGCCAGATAGCATCATAGTTAGGATTAATTGATTAGTTGTAAACTAATATATTTATGTAATAATAGTTTTGAGTAATTTGTTTGTTTTTGTTAAGAAAAAGTAAAATTCTCCGATTCTAGATTGTTAAACATTGTGTGTTTCTACAAATATGTAAATATACATAATTTGTGTTCATTTTAATATGTGTATTATGTTGCATAATGCATGATTGATGAAGCATAAAGTTCCATGCAAAGACACAGGTCCTCACAGATTTAACAGCATGTCCTCTGCATTATCAGCATTATCCACTGAAATCCTGGAAATAATCGTAGCATCTTTGCACACTGTTAATTATTTCCAGGATTTTCTAGGATTTACCTGTAATATTTCACAATAAAATACTGTAAAATGATACAGTGATATAGAAACAATGATACTGTGATTATTTCCAGGGTTTCACGGGGTGTAACTGTAATATTTCAGCATAAATTACTGTAAAAATGATATAGTAACTTACTGTAAATTAATGTAACTAGTAGACAGGAATTAATTGTGAATATACAGTCAAACATTTTAAAGTTTATCTCTATCTCTGTATAATTTTTTACAGTAATATATTATTACAGTTATGTCCTTTAAAACCCTGGATATAATTACAGCATCTCTATACGCTGTTAATTATTTCTAGGTTTTGACAAATGTAGCTGTAATAACTTCACAATATGTCACTATATTGTAAATGTACAGTCAAACATTTTACAGTGAATCTATATCTCTGTATCATTTTTCAGTTTCATCAGTTTAATTTATTGTGAAACACTACAGTTACATTTGGTGAAATCATGAAAAGAATCACAGCATCTCTTGCCACTGTTAATTATTTTCAGGATTTCACCATATGTAACTAATATTTCACAATAAGTTACTGTAAAAATGATACAGTAACTTACTGTAAGAGTAGTGCAACTAGTAGCTGGATATTCATAATAAATGTAAAGTAAAACAAAGCAAACAAAACTACCATTAATTGATTTAACAGACTTAACAGAACAGACACTGGGGCAACATATATACTGGCTGAGCAGACCAAATGAAACACACAGGGGGAGAACTAGATAGACGATAACTAAAAGTGGCACAGGGAAACCCTGATCCCCCCCCCACCTTGATGCCAGAGCTCTTGGTTTGGTCCGTTTGCTAGCCTGGGGCATTAGGCCAGGCTCCGCCCTCAGCAGCAACTTTTGCCAAACTCCAAACAGGAACAAAGCTCCAGGTAACTCAAAAACAGAAAGAAAAGAGTTAATAACTTACAAAGGTAAATGGTAACATGTTGTCAGAGTGCTACTGAGTAACTTTTAAACCGAATAAATTACATGTTTGTAACTTAAATGACGGCAAATGAAGGTTAAGTGAACATGGTGAGGGTGAGTGTGTGGCTGTGGGCACGGCCATCTTTGTTCCATATTCTGCTTATTTTCAGCTTCAGCTTCATTTGTAGTTTATACTGCAACATGTTTACAGCTTTAATACTCAAACAACACTTTATTTGACGTTTTGCTAACAGCAACAGTAACTTATTGGTAGAAAACTGGCTGTTTTGAATTGCGGAGATGTGTGAAATCTGCAAGTTTGTTTATTTCTGTCATCATTTTCATCTAAATGTAACATAAAGTTATATAGTTCACACTTAAGGACTGTTTTGTGCCATTTCAGCTTTTCATTCTTCATTATTTTGATAATTTTGGCTGTGTTCATGCATATAGCATACATTTTAGCAAGATTGTGTATTTTTGTTTAATCTGTGAATTTCCAGCTCAGCTCCTACAATAAGTCTAAAATACACTGTGGAAACTAAATTGTTACATTCAGACTGTTAAGTGCAAGAAATGCTCAATTGAAACCCATTCAAACTGACATTTTTGATCCCACAGTCATCAAGCATAAAAACATGCATTACTTCTGTCTGGCTGTCATTCTGGGCTTTTTCCTCAGAATTTGTCATTTTTACTATTTTCCATGATGACGTATTGTTTTTTCTTTTTTTTTTTTTTATCCAGGTCTTTTTTATTTTCCAAATATATCACCAAAAAAATGAAATAAAATACAGCTTGAACATGATACATCTGAAACAAGTTCCTACCCAGCCTCCTGCTTGCTACGAGATCATTAATAACTTTATAACCAGACAAAAAAAGGAGAAAAAGAGTTAAATAAGAAGATAACAATGATAACTTTTGAAGAAACATTGATAAACAACAACAAAAATTAAATATTAATTATTTTGGCATATGGAGAAAATACATGCTATTTCCACTAGGTGCTCTGTCGTAGTGTTGCTGCTAATAATTGACATTTATCAGGCTGTTATCATTGAAAAATATTTTTTTTAATTTTGTTGTGTTTTTTTTACATCTAAAAACACAGTTGCATCATGACAAAAACCTGGCATTTAAAGGGTTGAAATTCTGAAAAATTAATGAATATTTGTTATTTATGATTAGGACTGATGAAAGTAGAAAATCATTCTAATGAATATTTTTTTTAAAAGCTGGATTTCAAAGAAGCGCTTTTGGTGCGCATACCAATACGAGTGTGTGTAGTATTAAAGCGCGCCTCGGGGGTAAATTAGATTACAGTTTATCTTATAAATTATGAGAAAACTATGAAACATGCCCATCACAGGTTGCCGTCTTTTCACTCTCTTCATATCAGCTGTGCTCTGTTGCGTTTCTCTCAGGTGCCCAGAAGAAGAGGAAGAGGAAGAGGAGGGAGGAGGTGATGTGCAGCTCACTGTGACCGTTGCTTCAACAAGGGTTTGAGCCTCTTCCCAGGCCGAGACGTTCTGCCCACCATCCGACATCAAAAGCAACAAGCTGCTAACCTTCCTGCCCCGACGCCTTGCTCTCCTTCAGACCCAGTGCCATGGCCTTTACCCTGTCAGAGATCATGGCGGCCAGACGGCAGCAGTCGCAGGCCCAGTCGCACGCCCAGCGAGGCAGCAGGACAGCGGTGGAAGTGGATGAATACAGCACCAACCCCACTCAGGCCTTCACCTTCTACAATATCAACCAGGGACGCTTCCAGCCACCACACGTCCACATGTGAGTCCACACAACCAACATGCCTGCACACACTCATAATGTGGCTGCCTACAGGAGCAGACAGCTGTCAGTTACACTCATGGCACATTTCATGCTGGACCTTTTGCTTCACATTTCCTCTGATAATTTATCTGTGCATCCTGGATGTAGTTTAACCCTTTGAAACCTTGTTGAATGGCCTGATTTCTTTTATTTCTTTCTTGGGAAGAAGGCAATAAGCAACTTAAGAAGTAAGCCAGAAATTAGCAAGAAATTTATTTGAAAAAAAAAAAAAACAAAAAAACAAAAAAACAAAAAAAAAATATAGACATATTCCCCCAGTAAAAAAAAAAAAAAAAAAAAAAGATTTTCTAATTCTACTAATGTCTTGCTATTTGCGGGACATCTCTTGCTCAGTTGCTCTTTGTCTTTTTTCCCCAAATGTTTTTTGAAAGAGACCAAACTAATCTGCTCAGCGTTTAATCCTTTAACACCTAGATCAGCGTAAGTTCTCTTGTGCTTTCAGATGCCTTTCACAATCAGTTTAACCTCAAAATCATGTGAAAATTGTGGCTTGATGTCTTTTAAATAAATGGGAACAGGAAATACATAATGAGCAACTTGGCAAGAAATCTCTCGCAAACTGCAAAAAATTATAAAAGGTGAGAAGGATTTGATCTGAAAAATAGCTGAAAAATTCTGAGACAGAACTGTTCAGAAAACTGTAATAAGAATTCTTAGAATTATATATTTACTAATTTTTTTTGCACTTTCTTGAGGTCATTTTCTTGCTGTTTTCTTTTCTACTTGTTTCTGTACTTTTTAAAAATATTTTCCAGTGATTTTCTTTTAACTTTTTACAAATTTCTGGTCCATTTCTGGTTAAAGAGCTTATCACCCTCCAATGTTTTAGAGGGAAATAAAGCCATTATGCTCAGGTTTCAAAGGGTTAAGGTTCACTTGTAAAATGCATCTGAGAGCAGCACAAGAAAAGTGATGTAGATCCAGGGTTCAAAGGGCTAGTTGTCACAGTGTAAAAAATACTCCTAACTCTAAAGCTCATTAACTAACAAACTGACGAATCACTAAGCCCGTTGTTTTTCATGCAAAACACATTTCATGGTTCCAGCTTCTCAATTTTGATTTATTACATTGATTTAATTTTTTTTGCATTGAGAACTCTTATTTTTAATGCTCAAATACATTTTCCTGATTGTACGTACATACTTAGACATGTGACTGGTAGAGGTCACAGAGCTCTTTCACACTGAGGTATTAGTACTCTTACTTCAGTAACAGAAGGTAGAAACTGGAGGGTGCGTCTTCTATTTCAATATCGCCCATCACAGACTCTTTGCTGCCTTTGCTTTGTCTTATCTAAGTTGGCGAGGTCTCAGACATAACGTAGGACGTCACATAGTGACATAGCAGGTCAAGCAAGCAATGGCATATGTAGATGATTCCCTCTGCTGTTCAAAAACAGTATCGCAGTTCATTTTTCATTTCACCGATTTGAATCTCACATACTTTTTATTGATTTTTAACCGCCTCGCGATGCATGGTTACATCCCTAGCAACTGAACAAAAATATAAAACCGCAATGTTTGGTTGTGGGAATTAGGAGTTGACGAGATTATCCGCCTGGCCGATTACCAGGGTCGATATTTGGCATTTTGCCAATTATCTGTACCAGCATTTTATTTTAATAATCGACGATAAAATTAACTAAGAAGTGCAAAGAAACTGTCAGCATGGGAGGAACTTTTATTTTGTAAAACCTGAGGGTACTATTTAAATTTAACGATATAAATTTTCACAAAGTTGCAGGGAACTTTCTGTATATGATGTTTTAGTTTTGCTTAAACATTTGCTAAAAGCATTTAAACAAGTATTGTTTTGGAGTTTGTTATATTCCAAATTCTAAATATAGACAGAAAGATTTTCATTTCTACTGTAAATGCAGATGGGTTCCAAATATGGGTTATAGTAGGGCTGGGCGATATGGCCTAAAACTAAAATCTTTGATTTTTTCACACCAAACCCGATTTACGATTTTAATCGATTTTTATTTCCTTCTCTAAAACAAACTACAAATGACAAAAACATTTCTCAAAACAAGTTTTAGTTTTGATTTTAGCAGTAACAATTAAAGGCAAACTGAATTTTGTCAGTTTTTTAAAAAAGGAAAATTAATCACTTGGGCTCAGTTACTTTGGCTCAAACACTAATGTGTGGCACGAGCTGCGCTCTAGTATCCAAATACGCGCACACACACACCTGGCGAACAGTCTGTATTCGGAGACATTCGTTTTATGAAAACAAAACAATAACTATTTTTGTGCATTTTCAGTATTTACTCTCTAACCAGCTGCCGTTGGATGTTCCGTCAAATTTCCCTCTTTCATATATTGGGGCGGACGTGACCCCTGGTCCTCCGTGGAGATTACGCACGTGGTTGTACGGCACACAGTGGGAAAATGCTTCCACTAATGTCGGCTGCTTTTTTGTTTGTGGGTTGACACGGTCTTATGCATCTCAGAGTGAGACATTTTTCCCCTCGGCTGCTGCCTCTGTTTGACATGTTGGAACAAAGTGGTCGCCCTGCTGCCTTTAGTTGCAACAGCCTTTAAATAAACTTTGCAGCTGACTGTGGTTTGTTTGAGATCTGACGCCGCAAAACCGAAAGCAGTTCCAAATGAATTACCACACTGTGTCTTTTTTGGGAAGGCATGGCAGAGGCGAAAATAGAGGTTTTCATTTTTAAAAATTGTCCTGAACCACAAATTCGAATTCATCCATAAAATCTATTAATCGCCCAGCCCTAGTTATCGGTCTCATTAACTACTAATAATCGATATGGATAACCCTGAAAAAACAATATCAGTCAACTCCTAGTAGGAATACTACTTGGGTATGCTACATAGTATTCCCCTGGGATCACCAACACAAGAAAAACTAGCTAGTTCATGGATGATCTGGAACAGCTTTATGTTAGCGGCAGGCCTTGACTTATCATTTTCTTGTTTCATATGTATATTATATCATATTTAAGTGCAAAGCCTCTTTGGCTCTGCCCTTGTTTTTAATTTGCTGTGGCTGCTGTTTGCTCTTATTGCAAACTCAACACTTCCTTTGTGTTTACCTGCTGTGTGAATAAATTAAGCATATAGTGTACATTTCTACGGTGATAGTCATCATTACCTGCTGCTCATCTTAGTTACTAATTAATCTGTTGCAACTTTGCAGTTTTTATGATCAGCGTAAAGCTATTGCTCATGGAGCTCAACACTTCCTTGCAATGTTTCACATTAAAAGCTGACTTGGACAGTCAGGGATTATGCCCTTTGAGCCGCTGGAAGATTTTTAACCCTTCAAAATCTGGACTGACGTCAATTTTCTTGTGCTGACGCCTTTAAGAGTATTTTAACCTTTGAACCCCAAATTGGTTTACTTTCTTTTGAAAACATGGGAAAAGGTCAAAGAGCAACTTGGCAAGAAGTGTTCCAGGAAACTATTATATTTAGAAAATTATTATTTTTGTAGTTAGGGGAAAATGCCCAAAACTTAATTTATTTATTAGTAATTATCATTATTTATTATTATATATATATTTTCACAGAATTATTATTATTATTATTTATAAAGTATCGTGACTTAAGTATCGTGATAATATTGTATCCAGACCTAAGCATCGTGATAATATTGTATCCAGACTTAAGCGTTGTGATAATATTGTATCCAGACTTAAGCGTCGTGATAATATTGTATCCGACTTAAGCGTTGTGATAATATTGTATCCAGACTTAAGCGTCGTGATAGTATTGTATCCAGACTTAAGCCTGGATACAGTAATATCACGGTACTTACGTATCGTGATGATATTGTATCGAGACTTAAGCAGCTTAATAATATTGTATCGAGACTCAAGCATCATGATAATATTGTACCGTGACTTAAGTATGGTGATAATGTGGTATCGTGAGTTAGGTGTTGTGATAATATCGTATTTTGGGGCCTCTGCTGATTCCCAACCCTGGTATTTGAGGTAACTGACAGCTTCTTAGCCTTCTCTGACTTCCAAAACTTTAGTTTTAGTTTCAACTTTAGTTAAGATGTAGTTTGTATAACCAAGAAAAGTGTCTTTAAAACATGTTTATAGTGATGCTCTGAAAGAGAGTCTCTCTGTGGGCTCCATCAAGCATCACTTAACATTTCTTTACATTTGCCTACACTCAATAGAGGAAATGAAACATTTTTCATGAAACCTCGCCTGTATTTCATTACTTTGTGACTCACACTTCTTACTGGCTGTCCTACATGGATGCATATCTCCTTTCCCACTTCCACTCGTCTCTTTCTGTCTCTCTTGTGGTGGGGTGCAGAGGAGGAGGAGGAGGCAGGGCTGGGTGTTATCGTACCTGGAGGAAAGCTCACTAAAGTGGGCCACGGTTATTCACCAGCTCCCCTCTTCCCCCTGGAGACCCCGCGGATCTGCACACTTGCTGGAAATCCCACAGGACTCTGCTCTTTTTCTATATCTGTGCTTTATTTTTTTTCTATCTCTCCACATTTCTCTTTCTGTCTCTCTTAGCGCCGCACTTTTATTGTGGCCTCTCGCTTCTCGCTGCGTCTCTTGTTTCCTCCTTTGCTTCGGTCTGTGGGGATGATTTTCTGCTGGATACTAATTCCGCCTCCTTTCATTGTCAGCCGCTCACCGCAGAGACTTTGCATACAGGGCTGCGTGTCTGTCTCCTGTGTTGTTGCAGAGTCGCAGTGACCCCTTTCCCTTCCTTTGGGCCTTAACTTTCCTCTCTTCTGTTGTTCTCAGGGTGGACCCGATGCCCCATGACACGCCCAAGCCGCCGGGCTACACCCGCTTTGTGTGCATCTCGGACACGCACTCCCGCACCGACAGCATCCAGATGCCATACGGAGACGTGTTCATCCACGCTGGAGACTTCACTGAGCTGGGTCTGCCCTCAGAGGTCAAGAAGTTCAACGACTGGCTAGGTCAGCATCTCTTAGAGTTAGTGTCTGTGTGTGGATCCAGAGCAGGTCAGGGCCCTGTTTCCTCGAACTAGGTCCCCTCGTGTCGATCTATTAATAGGGCTGGGGTCAGTGCCAGGCTAAATTTACTCAATCTGGGCGCTGTGCTCAAAGTTTTTAAGAAAACTTTGAACAGGAGAGGAGTCTTTGAAGTTTTGGCTTTCAGGGCTACAGTAAGCTTTTTTAAAATTGTTTCCACAGTAATTTAAACTGCAAATCAAAAATCTACTTTACTTCACTGCTGATCGTTTTCTATGGAAGAGGTAGAACTGCCAGGCCAAAAAAATAAAAACAGGTTATAACATGAAAAGTTTCTTATCATAACAAGATGTTTTTCACATTTTCACAAGATATTTTCATATTATAACAAGACATTTTATTGTGGCTTTTAACATGGAAAGTGTCTTGTTATTTCTAGATATTTTTCACAATTTTACAAGATTGTCATGTGTAAGAGATAGTTTCATATTAAGGCAATAAGTTTTCATGTCAAAACATGTTGTTATAACTAGATAGTTTTAATAACGGTTTTATAAGATAGTCATGTTATAACAAGATGTTTTCATGCTTTATCGTGATATTTTTTGTCAGAACATGAGAAGTTTCTTGTTATAACTAGATTATACAAGATTGTCATGTTATGAGATATTTTCATGTTAAAACAGAAGTTTTCATGTTATAACAAGATCTTTTATTTAATGTTTGATGTTAAAAAAAGAAAAAAGTTCTTTTTTAAATGATATTTTCCCACATTTTTACAGGATAGTTTCATGTTATAACAAGAAAAGTTTCCAGAATAATTTGGAGATAACAACTTCATGCTATAACAAGATGTTTTTCCACATTTTTACAACATATTTTTATGGTATAACAAGATGTTTTATGTTACAATAACATGTTATAACAATACACTTTTCTTGTTATAAGAAGTTTTTACAGGTAATAACAGGTTATAAGGTTTCATGTTTTAATAGACATTTTCATGTTATAGCCAGGTTTTTTGTTTTACAAGAAAGGTTTCTTTGTATATCATGAAGACATTTTCATAGCATGAAAATATCTATTAAAACATGAAAAATATCTTATTATAACGAGAAACTTCTTATTACGTGTAACCTTATTACCTGTTATTACCTGATACTGATCAGTTCCAATTTTTCTACCCTGGCAGTTCCGTAATTTTCCAGCGCATGACATGCATTTTAAAAAACGATTTCCTCAGTGAATAGATCTGAGTCTTTTCTTCCTGGTGAGTTCAAGGACACTGTGAGAAAATCAGAGATTTGCGACAACAGCACATTTTTCTAAATGCAAGAAATGAAGGTTTTGCTCTGTGTTCAATTTCCTGACAGCAGAGCTCATGAATGCAGTGCTTTGTGCAAGCTGAGTCTAAATCACTGAGTTCCTTGAACACATCACAAAGAGTTGGGGCTTTTTTTATTGCATTTCTGCACAGGGCTAACTTTGGCAAAAGACTCAAGTTAAATGATCATTCATTGTGATGGACAGGAGGTCTCTGCAACTCAAACACATCAATTGAAACTAATGACTGCCTGAAGAGCAGAAAAGAATCAAAGTAAAACCTGATGCTGTGCTTTGGGAAAGGGACCGCAGTAATGTAAAGAAGAATGTGATTTGTGTTAAACATGCAAAAGCTGCAGTCAGGTTGTGTAAGTGTGATGTGTTGCGGTGTGAGTCTGGTTTGTGTTACACTGCAGGCAGGGATGTCCCACTTCACATCTGCGTAGTTTAACACTGACAGCAGGGACAAACCGCTGAAACAAAGCAGGCAAGCGAAGTTCACTCTAGATCATCCTCACACAGCTTTCAATATTTCCCTACCCTTTTTTATACTCAAGATTTTCATTATATAGAGCTTCACTTCTCATGCAGCGGTGCCAGTGATAGCCGTGGCTGGAGGTATTGTGTTTTCAGGTTGTCTGTATGTCTGAATGTCCCATTCTCCTGAATGCAGTATCTTAAGAAGGCCATAAGGGAATTTCTTCAAATTTAGTACAAATGTCCACTTTTACTTAGCCATGACCTGATTAGATTTTGGTAGTCATAGGTCAAAGGTCACTCTGACCTGATTTGTTTCATTCTTGTTAACACAATATCTTAAGATGGCCTTGAGGGAGTTTTCTTTGAATTTGGCACTAACATCCATTTGGACTTCAGAATAAACTGATGAGAATTTGGTGATCATGGGTCGCTGTGAATTCACAAATTCTAATTTTAACAATTCTGAACAAATTCTTGTCTAATAGGATAAAATGATGAAGTAATGACTTTTTATATCTAAAAGGTTACAGGTCAACTTAACTGGGACATCATAATATTTTGCAAAAACAGTTTTCTGTCCATTTTTCAACGTCATATCTCAGGAACAGAGGGGGAGGCATTTGGTCAGATACTGAATCGGTGACTCTAATCTGTAAACCGTTCTGATTGGAGAGATCTTCTGTGATCTGGGGGAAGATGTGTGTGAAGTGTCCATGTTTTCACAGATGTGGATGTAAACTGTAACTGCAACTTGACTGGTGCGCAAAAGCATAATTTTAGTTAACGCTACTTATGGATGGTGTTTTTCAGCAACAAACATTTAATCTAGCTGCATTCTGTTCTGCTTTTCTTTATAGTTTCTTTGTCAAAGCAATCCATAGTTGCTGCTTAAACAGCTTGTGAGGGTCCTAGTACTGTCTAATTTGTCATTTGTCTATGCCCACAAAGGTCCGTGAGGACAACTATGCAGAGGTCTCCACCATGACTGTATGCAGTGCTGGTGCATTGACTGTGCATGTGCTACAAAGGCAAACTAGACACTTGTCTCATGCTTGTACTGTAGTCCCTAAACTCGATCCTATTCTTCTTCACCAAATACAACAAACAAGGGAGCTCTTCTTCTTGCTTTCATGAGATAGCCATTTTTTTCATGGTATACATATGGAACGTGCAGGAATGATGCATCACCCTAGGCTGCGGGATGCTATAGCTATGTCACAAATCTGTATAGCCACAGTTCAGTCACACTAAAGCATTTCAGTATCATATTTTTATTTGTGACCTTAATTAAAAATCAGACATGAACCTTTGATGATTAGGTTTGAGAACACCTGATCGGTCGGTCTGTCTGTCTCGACACAGCCCACAAATATTTTTGAAACAGCAGAAGAGAACAGATTTACGGTCTTGCGCCTTCCCAGGGTCCCCTCCATGTTTACCATCTACCAAGTTCACTGTTTCATGGTGCTGGAAAGGGGTATTGGCTGTTGACAATGTTCACGTCATTGATTTTCAGTATTTGCACGAGCCAAGCCTAGAAATTTACAGTAATCTCAAACATCGGACTGTAAAACAAGAAAAAGTGACTTCAAACACCTTCTCAACTTTACAGCTGAATAATACAGTGATAGTGACAGTTTCAGCATCTCATATACTACTGCCAGGACATAGTGACTGTTTTAGCATCTCATGTACTACTGTCAGAAAATTGTGGCATCTTCAGCATCTTGTGTACTACTGTCCGGATATAGTGGCAGTTTCAGTGTCTGGTGTACGACTGTCTGTATATAGTGACTTTTTCAGCATCTAATGTAAATACAGTCTCGATATAGTGGCAGTTTTAGCATATCATGTACTGTCATGATAAAATTCTACTATATCCGATATTTAGTCATAATAAAATATTACTTCTTTATTGCTGTAACTCAATAACAGCTTTTTTAATCGTTGAGGTTGCTGCAGTACGTTCTTTGGTCGTCTCCTTTTGTCAGGCAGAGGTGTAGAGACTACTGAGCTCAGACTTTTCTTCTTTGACTTTGTGCATCAGCAGCCTCCACTGGAAGCACCTTATCTCTGCACTGAGTTGGGAGCAAGTGTAAGTCTTATCATCGCTACGTGATATCTGTTGGAAACCCGAATGATGTGACCTCGTACGAAGCCGCGCAACGAAAAACTGTTGAATCGGTGAATCTACAACATTGGAGCTAGCAGAGCAGTCCCGCTATCATCGCCATCATCATCATCATTGTCATCGGCGTCATCAACACCGGCACAAACCTCCCCGGGAAGCGGCAGAAGCCTGCTAGCGGGTGCGCAGGCCTTTGTGTATTCATCTCTTTCTCTGAGGGAGGGGAGCGGAGAGGGGGGAGATAAGGGGAGAACTTGTTGTCCTTCCCCCTCCTCACACACACATGCGAGCTGCAGGGAGCGCGAGCTGCAAATCCGCTAGCCCGCACTCCAGCGGCGAGAGAGGCAACGGGAGAGACGGGAAAGAAAAGATAAACCGAGCCAAACGCGCCTGCTGCTGCCTCTGAAGTCACTCTCTCCTCTCTTCATCCCTTCCTTCTCTCCTCTGCCGTTATTTCCTTCTCCCCTGCAACTCTGCCAGCTCTTCCTCTCGCCTGCTCGTATAAATATTTATAATCTGGCTATTCCTATTCTTTCTCCCTCTTTCATTCCCTCCTGCTCCCCGTCTCTGTCACACACACGCCGTCCCATTCTGGAGATGAATGTAACTCCTGCTGCTCAGTGTGTGCAGAGCAGATTTACAGAGAGATCGGGTTTAGTGTATTCATTACGGAGCCTCGGTCAGGTAATCTGCTCCCAAACTTTCTGCTCCTTCATCTTCCCTCTGGTGGAGTCTCAATCTTTCCTTTATCTCCTCTTTTACTCCTGTTTTCTTTAGTTAGGGTTTCTTTTTCACCCTTTTCTCTCTTACTCATTCTTCCACCTCCATCCCATCATCCTCTCACTGCTCATTTTCCATATTCCTCCCTCTCTTTTCCCACATTCTCCAACCTTCTCTCCAGTCTCAGCCCTCAGTGGCAGCTCTCTGAGAATCTTATTTTTAGCAGGAAGTCAGTCGGCTCTCGGGGGCCGCTGGCAGCCGCTCAAGGCTTTGTCAGGGACAGTGAACGCTGCAGGAGAGAGGGGGAGAAGAGAGGAGGAGAGGGGAGGACTGAGGAGGCAGGAGATGAAATTCACGCAGGGAGAGAGGAAGCTGGAAAATGATGGGATGGCAGGGGTAGAGAAGGTGGAGGTTTAAAAAGACTATCGAGGAGGAGGAGGAAGAAGGCTTCTCCCCAGAGGAGAGCTACCTTACCTGGGTAAAGTCTCAGCTCACAGCCCTGGTGTCTGATGCCAAACTTCTGCCCCCTGTTGTCATGGTGATCCATGTAGGTCCAGCTGTCAAGCACCATGTCACCACAGTTTGTGTGTGTGTGTTTGTTTGTGTATTTTTTTCTGCAATCTACACTTCTTGAACTTTAGTGTGTAAGACCAGAGTTTGAGTGGTTGGAGACAACTGCAAACTTACTAGTGATGTATAAGGAACTGTTTATTTGAGGGGAGTGGGTGGTGCAGAACAGGGAAGGCATTAAGCACTATGGAGGGACTTGTGTTTTTTATTTTGATATGGGCTAAGGACATACAATTTTATTTATTTATTTTAACCCTTTGAAACCTGGAGTGACATCATTTTTTCTTTAACAGGTATTCAAACCTTTTGAACCTTGAGCAAATTGTTACAAGTTCTTTTAAAAACATGGAGAAAAAATGGTGGACACCCCATACAGAGGTTACGTCCTTGCTGCAGCGGCCGCAGGTTCCCTTTGCGGTACATCATCCCTCTCTCTTGCCCTTTCACAAATGTAAAGTTTAATTTGACAAGTCCATGCACTGCAGGCATAATACCCAGCAGGCAGCAGCGTCTGTGTGATGAGGTTGATCCAGAGTGAAAAAGCGAAAAAACAGAAAACACTTTTTCTGACTTTTTCTCACAAATTTGCGACTTTTTCGCTTCCTCGGAAATTTGTGACATTATTCTCGGAAATTCAGGCTTTTTTTTCTCAGAATATTGCCCTCTTTTTCTTAAAAAAAAATCTACAGTAGCTTTAATACGCCATAGTAGTCCAGTAGATACAATTTATTACAATAAAAACGACTGATGTGGGATGGACGAACTGAAACCTTAAAATAAAAATAGTTGTTGACAAATTAATTTAATTTAATTTGCAGTTAAATGAAAGGTAGTAAATCACAATAAATCGCAATAAATGTTATCACAATATTAGGCATATAGCAAAACATTTACAGTGACAATAGTATTGCATCATGACTTAGGTATCGTGATAATATTGTATTTGAAGGCTTCCTGTTATTCCCACAACAGTTGATATCCTGGGACACAAGATTTCACAGGTGAAACCAAATCCAGTCAATTAAAAAAGAATTGCATATAAATATAGTCGGCAAAGATGTTCAGTATGCAGAATTTAAAATGAAATAGCTAAAACTTCATCAGCTTTAAAAAAAGCCTTTATTTCCCTTGGTGTTTTTTTTTTTTCATCTTTACTGATAAAACTCACATTTTACCTTTTTAGTTATTGTGAATGCCTGTGTGTGTGTGTAAGGTAAAGCCAAATGTTCTAACAAGCACTTTGAGCAGCCTGAAGAGCCTTTAAAGCTAGAAAAGACGACCATAAGCGATGTTGAAATGCCCCTGTTGGTACTGAAGCGAGCATGGGATTGTGGGGGATGGAGGCTGATTGTGTGGGACAGGTGAGAGGAGAGACAGAGGCGAGAGCTTCAGAAAGAGGAAGGGGAAAGGGATATTAAGGGTGAGGGGCAGAACTCAAGCTTGCGAGCAGCAACACTTCAGTCCAATTGTCTCCAATAATGGCCTCTTTGATCAGGCTCTCGGCACACACACACACACACACTCTTGGCTGTTGGTGCTTGCACACACACGCACACACACACCAACAAAAATACACGTGGATTTCGGAAGCCAAGCTTTCTCCGAGTGTTTGCGTGTTTGTTTGTGTGTGCTGCCCTCGCTGTAGAACTTGAGTGACGTCTTTATTCATGGCGTGTGATAGCGTGAGCTAGCGGAGCGGAGTGGGAATATACTGCAGTGAACGTTGTTTAAATATGGATCTCATTGTGCTGCCGAGTTGACTCGGGGTCAAGAGAGGAGCAGCTTTAATTCTTAAAGGCTTTGTTCTCCGGCTCTTTCCTTCTGTCAGTCTCCCTCTCTGTCTGACCCCAGCTCAGCCGCTGCCTAACAGCCATCACACACTTAAATACTGAAAATTCACTATAAGAAAGCACAGGTCCGTTAACAACCAGCCTTGAAGGATTTTTTTCAGATTTGGCATGCTCAATCACTTTGACTCAGAGATGAATTCTTTAGATTTTGGTGGTCATAGATTAAAGGTCAAGGTCACTGTGGCCTCATCTGTCTCATTCTAATAAACGCTATATCTCTTGAGGGATATAAACTTTCACTTAGACTGAAGAATAAATTGAATTGATATCAGTGGTCAAAGGTCAAGGTCACAGTGACCTTGTCTGTCTTTCTCTTGTGAAAATGATATTTGAAGAACACTAAAGGGAAATTTCTTTATATTTGGCACAAACATCCACTTGGAATCAAGGATAAACTGGTGGTCATAGGTGAAAGATAAAGGTCACATCATCAACAACATTATCTGTCTTATTCATGTGAACGTGACATCGCAAGAACATCTCAGGGAAATTTCTGTAAATTTGGTACAAACTTTCACTTGGAATCAAGGACGAACTGATTATATTTTGGTGGTCAAAGGTCCAGGGACCTCATGTACAAAGATTTGCGTGGATTTCCTACTGAAATATGGCGCAAGCTTAAATCCAGAAAATGTTGTACGCACAAAAAAAATCCAGATGTATGAAACTGTGCACACGCATGAATCCAAGCACATTTCCTTTGTACATCCCAATCAGCGTGGAATTGAGCACACAAGTACCAGACTCCTCCCTCTCCATGCCCCCATTTACATATGCAGATTGATTTAAATAGGCCCTGCAGGTAGGATTCCCCTCTCTGCACCATCAGATAACACAAACATAAGCAATAAGTAAAACTGGGAAGAAGAATTTTTCAGTATGTGAGTTGGAGATGCTCCTCAAAGTACATTTTATGTGCAAAATGCATTTACATTTTCCATTTGTTAATTTTACACACCACTTACATGGATCATATACTATTGTTGTATATGAACGCAGCAGTGCGACTGACCAAGTCATTTCAAACTTTACACACGTGTTTATTGAAATAATTACTTTACACACAGGGACAAACAGGGGCTTATTGGAAAGCTTATAATCTGTAGTTTAACCAGTAAAAACAGCAAGTCACTAACTTGAACTACTGACAAGTAATATGCTGTGAAGACAGGGTGATATTCAGGGGCGCACATGCTCAATGCGCATCAGGGGGATTACTATTAGGACAATTACATGAAAAAAATTATTTACTAACTAAGAAGCCACCCAACGCTCACGTGCCAGCTTGTAGACTGTTTCCAACCATACGGTTCGTTAAAATTAATGAGTCATGCGTTGATCCAGGCCACCTTGCCACCTTGTTTGTTAATTGCATCTGCGTATTACATATGGTCTGTACATTGATCGAATGAAAATGCTTACTGTTAACATAAATATATTCACCCTGTGATGGTGCTTTTATAGCAATGTGTGTGCAGTTGATAGTTCCAATTACATTAGGAAAACCGTCTCTCACTGCAAAATGCACTTTAATGTTGGCCTGTTCAACTGCATTGTATGGGAATTTGATATACCTGGCTGACCTGCGGATAATTCCGTCCTACACAGCTGGCATGGCTCGGCTCGGCCAGCTCCCTCCGGAGTGCCCCTGTCACTAGGAAGCCCAGTGTGGTCAGCTTCTGCATGGGCACAGGCAGCACATGGCTCCTCGCTGTGTCGCGCTCCAAGACCGGCCGCAGCTCCGAGCACAGTTTCAGATCATCATGTGCCCATAAAATCCTCTCGGCCTTTAAATATGCTTTGTCCTCACACTGTGCCATTTTCAATATCTTATAATAATGCTTAAGCTGCCATTGTTGTTAAAATTATTTTCTGCACCATTTTGCGCATGCTCTTATGTCCACTCATCTAATTGCAGACAGGTGGATGTGTTAAAAGTTCATCAGTGTCTCTGATGTGCACACCACTCAGAGGAGTAGTTGTTTTGACATTAATAACAGTTTCCCAGCATCACCTCTAAGTGTCGCCAACAGATCAAAAGCAGCCGAAATGTGCGTACGCCAGCCATGAAGTTGGTGTGAAGCGCCGCACATTTCCACGGTCATTTCACTCTTGATACATCTGAGGGTGAACGTGGAAAAGGGCGTACACCACGTTTTTGTGCATACTCACGCTTTGTACATGAGGCCCCTGAGACTTTGTATGTCTCATGCTGGTGAACATGCCATCTCAAGAACACCTGGAGTGAATTTCTTCAAATTTGGCGCAAACGTTTACCTGTACTTAAGGATGAGCTAAACAGATTTTGGTGGTCATAAGTCAAAGGTCAACGTCTCTGTGACCTCATCTGTCTCATTCCTGTATACGTGGTATCTCAAGAACACCATGAGGACATTTCTTGAAATATGACATGAATGTTTACTAGGACTCAAGGATAAAGTGATTAGATCTTTTTGGTCAAATGTCACTATGATCTTTCATCTGAAGAAGGCCTTAAAGGAGTTTCCTCCAATTTGGCACAAACGTCCACTTAATCTTAACAATGGAGTATTTTGGTGGTCAAATGTCAAGGTCACTATAAACATACATCTTTGTCCTTCTCATTAACATGATACCATAAGAATGTCTCAAGGGAATTTTTGAAAATTGACACAAACACCCACTTAGTCTTAACAATGAACTGATTAGAATTTGGTGGTCAACGGTCTTTATGTCTGTCTCATTCTCGTT
Organism: Plectropomus leopardus; assembly: GCF_008729295.1. Lineage (NCBI taxonomy): Eukaryota > Metazoa > Chordata > Actinopteri > Perciformes > Serranidae > Plectropomus > Plectropomus leopardus. The sequence goes on along the minus strand of NC_056484.1, from coordinate 23,574,743 downwards.
AATGCAATATCTGAAGAAGGCCTTGAGGGAGTTTCCTTAAAATTGATGCAAACATCCACTTGGATTGACAAACTGTTTGGAATTTGGTGGTCAAAGGTCAAGATCACTGTGATCACCTTGCCTCCATTTCATTGTCATGATCTGCAGAGCGTCTTAAGGAATTTTTCTCAAATTTGGCACAAACGTAAACTTAGACTCAAGAATTAACTGAATAGATTTTGTTGGTCAAAGGTCAAGGTCACTGTGACCTCATGAAGATATGTGTGAAGCATCCATGTTTTCACAGACATGGATGCAAACTTTAAGCTCTGAGTTTCTGAGAACAACTTTTATCCACAGATGTATGAAATATTAAAGTGATATTAAAAGAATTTCATCTCTTTTATGAACTCCACTCATGGGGAGATTCAAGGTAGAAAATATTGTCACTTATTTGTGTACCGTAGCAGAGTTTTTAAAGGAATACTTTAGTACTTCATGAAATACCCCCCACCTGAGGGCTTGCTCCTCCGTAGAGCTGGAGCTGCTGCCAGCTCAGATTCACTACAGTTACAATGGTTTCCAATGGTGACAAAAGTCACAGCAAAAAAGGTGTCAGAATGTATTTGAATGTACGTAGAAAGTTATTAAAGCGCTCCTGCAGTGCAACATTGAGTGTTAGAATACCCAGCATATGCATCAACAATAGAAATGTGGAGAGTTATGCTTGTGATGTTTCTGTGGATGTTATATTACAGTTTACATAAACTGTATTGGCTTATAACTCATAACGGATATTCTTGTGTCATGTGACCAATACATCACAACTCATTGCAGTACAGTAATACAAAATTATGCTTAAAGTAATTAGGATACAGTGTTGTTCCTTCATCCACTAGAAAGCACTTTTTTTAGCACATTTTTTAACTAAGCTATCTCACAGAGTGGCAATGGTAGAGCATTTGTTTATGTGTCGGGAACAATGAGAAGTGCAGGAAGATGTTTTGTTGATTAATTCTAATTAATTTTGTTTATAAATCCCAATCCAAGAAATCTTAAAATGCCTTAGACAGCTTTACAACATGCACCCTCTGTTTGCTGACCCTCATAGAGATTTTTTTGACTACACAGATGTGCTTTTTTCCACATTCAGCAGATACTGAGAAACATGAGCATTCATTTGGTGTAAATAACTTTTGAAACTGCCATAAAGATAGAAGTTGTTGAGATATTAAAGCTGCATTATTTGATTATTTATTTTTTGTTGGCCACCTGGGTGCAGAACAGTGCCCCAGCAAGCTGAAAATAAACAACAAAAAAAACCCTATACACTTGCTAGGCTGAAAATGAAAAACATTTTCGTGAAATGCTTGTCCAGCGGATACAGAGCCAGATTAGGATTAATTCTGATGAGTTTCTGCAGACCAGTCACCAGAAGAATATGTTGGCTTTGTACATTTCTGCAAACCACGGATGCGTTATATTTGTGCATGTCATACTTACCCAATCACTTCAAGCTCCTGACTCATCAAATACAACTGCTTTGAAAATGATGACGTGCCAGACGCCTACGCAAAGATGCACCAGGCACATCAGTCAGTACATTGCCATGCACAGTCAAGTGGAGCTACGGTTATAGCTCAGTCTGTCCAGTTAATTGGACTACTGTCTTTGTCCTGGTATATGGGCAGCGGGGGAGAATCCATTTATTGATGAAGTATGTCCAACTCCTCCACAGCAGATGGAGATATGCCCCTAGTTGCTATTTGGACCTTCTACTGGTTGACCTGCTATGTGAAATAGCAAAGAAGCTTGCAAATGGCAAACAGACTACATGTTGAAAACATGGATAACTTTTCGATGCTGTACATTTCATACGTTTGCTTGGTACCTTTGTCTTGTGTTGTTTTCTTCCCCTCTTCTTTTTTATTTTTCTCGACTTTCTTCTATGAGTTTTTGATGTTGGACTTCTGGGTCAAAGCCTGGTGCTGGGACTATGGAGCTAGGCAGTACAGCGAGGCCAGTTCAGGTCCAGTAGAGGCGTATGCATGAAAGAGTAACTATGCATACTATGCATTAATATAAAAATCTAAATTTGCACAATGCACTGCTATCAAAGGTAAAAATGCATAATTAGTCCCTGAAAAAGAGAGAGTGTTGAAGCCATAGAAAGCCTAACTTGGTATTGAGATTTTGTCTCAGTGTCCCCTAATAAAAACACAGCTACAGGGCTGTGTCTCTCTGTGACTCAGGTCTACAGCCTTTAGTCTCTGCTACAACTCTTTATTTAGCGCCTGCTCGACTCTGTTCCCCCTTAACTGCTGAATAATAGATAAGTGACGACCATGATGCGATTGCCGTGTAGGCACTTTAAATGCGAGTGTGTGTTTTTTTTTTTATTTTGCCCTGGGAGAAGCCTCCCACTCTGCACCTACCTCTGCAGCCGTGTGAGTGTGTGTGATTTCTGGCCCCATCCTCTGTCAGGTGTTATACCCCCCCCCCCCCCCCCCCCCCCCCCCCCCCCTTTGGACCTCTGCTTCACCTCTCCAGCTTCCCTCGCTCTCCTCCAGCTTGCTCCCTTTAGCTTGGTAACAGCGAGGGCATTAAACTTTCATGACTGCTGTCTTTTTGTAGCACGCTCTCTCCTCCTTTGCTCCCTTCCCTCCTTCCTCCCTCTTTCCTTCACTAGCCGTTTTTCTCCTTCCTCCCTCGAAGCCTCATTTTCCTTCATTCTCATTCTCTACGCTTTCCTTCCTTCCTATCTCTTTCTCCTCACCCCCCTCTCTTATGTTTACCCAGCAGTGAGTGCTGCTGGAGGAGAGTATAACGAGGAGGTTTGACACTCCTTTATGGTTTTTAACATTGGGAAACTCGACAGAATTTCAAGTGACTGTAAATTTAAGCAAACCGTTTCCCATCTGTCCCTCACTGCTTTTGTGTCTTCTATTTGCACACTTGAAAGACTGCGTTCCTCGTGTGTGTGTTTGTGTATGTGCGTGTGTGCGTGTGTGCATGAGGGAGGGAAAAAGATGCAAAGGGATGTGAGAGAATGGTCTCAGAAACATCCCCACTTTTTCTTTCAAACACATTCTTTTCTTTTATTTCCTCCAAGTTCAGAAAACATTTGGAAGAGAGCAAAGCCTCGGTGGAAATCACTTATGAAATGATGGAAGTCTTTCTCATAATTTTCTCCTTTCTCTCTGTCTCAGATTTGTTTTCTGGGTCAGCGTCAGTGTGTGGAATATGCTGGATGCAAACTGTTGCTGAATCTGCGTTAGCCCTCTCTTTCAAGCAGAAATAGAAAGCAAACAAACAGAGGGCGAGCTGTTACAGAGGGAGACACAGAGCAGAGGGGAGGCACATGTGAGTCACTCTGTGAACAGATGTAGGCATCAGACACAGAGGAGGTTCCACATACTGCAGAATTACATGTATAGCAGTTGTGATTAGTCAAGCAAATGCTGCCTCATTACAACAACCATGCATTTTTTATTTTGTTTTCTATAGTTACAACTGTCTTTTTAAGAAAAAGAAACAATATGTTGTTCAATTTACCCTAAAATTGTGCAAACTAAAATTGCGAATATAAAATACGCCTAATGGAAACACATCGATTTTGAAAAACTCCCATTCATCGGATCAACTGACACCACACTGATGTTAAACCACAACCCTCGCACTCTGTGGAATGCACCTTTATGTTTTTGTCAAAGCTTGTTCATCACACAGAAATGCAATTGTGATTGTTCAGAAACCCGGTATTGGCTGAACAGCTTTTTTTCACGTTTATAGGTCACATGATGTGCAACAAAGAGTCGAACGGCTAAAAAACGTGGTGTGGTATGTGTGGAGGGACCACGATCTTCTTAAGTCTTATATGAGACAAAGAACTTTAAGCGATATTAGATACAAACAAGAAACAAAATGCCAGAGTTAATCAAGACCTCCCAGCAGACATGAGACGGGCTTTACTCTTTAAACATTAAGTGTATCATCTGGAAATTTTGAATCCACAGTTCCTCTGTGAAATTGCTTGTCTTTCCATCATCGCTCCATATCACGCCTACGTGGCCTTGGATTGGAAATAATGACGGCTAGTGTGGTGGCTGCAATAGAAATAAAGCTGCTAATGTTTTGAACATCCATCACCATGCTTCTTGGAATGTTATCACCAGAGGAGAAGTCTCAGAACATCACTCAGTGTAGATACAGTCATCTCACAATTGTGTTTCATCGATATTTCAAAAATATCGCTTAAGTTTTGCACAAATCTGTAATGGAAACCCGCCTACTTTTGCTACGTTCCACCTCAGAGCTCGGAGCTAAGAATGAAATCACACCCTAGCTGATTAAGTTCAGCCTCTAGCTCACCTGCTAGAGTGTGCGCCCCATATGCTGAGGCCTTTTTAGTGGCCCGGGTTTGTGTCATTCCCCCTCTCTCCAACATTCCCTATCATTGTACAGCTGTCCTATCAATAAAGGGAAAAATCCCCAAGAAATAGTCTTTAAAAAAAAACTACTAAGCTTTGTTAGCAATACTACTTGATAACAATGCATTACATTGTATTTTGTGTGTACAAACACTGTGGCAACATGTCCAAATAGAGAAGTTGGACAGTACAGTGTATATAACTGTTATAACAAGACACAAAAAAGACAAAAGCACAAAAAAGTGGTCATAAGCTGTGTATCTCTTTCTTCAATTGCTGGTATTTCATCGCTGCTTTGAGTCTGCGTAAAAACTTTTTGGTGATAAATGGGAGTTTTATCTAAACTGATGTGTTTCCAACAGGCGCATTTTATATTCGCAGTTTCAGTTTGTGCAATTTGAGGGTTAATGGAAACCTGCCTTGTAAGACAGAACTGTTGGCATCTGTTTATTTTCAATGAGCAACCGTCAACAGGGAAACACCAACACTTACGTCGGCTGGCCTTGCATTCTGCAGTTCAGCCAAAAACACTTAAATCTCAAGTACGTCAGCCTATACCTGCTTTCAGAACAATCACAACTCCATTTCTGTGTGATAAACAATCTTTGACAAAAACATAAAGGTGCATTCCCCAGCGTGTGAGGGTTGTAGTTTAACCTCGGCTAAGTGTGGCGTCAGTCGAAATCCAGTTTAAAAACAGACATGGGACAGATGGCGTGCGGCCAGTCATTGAATTCATCAGCATTCATCAGAAGCCCACGTTGTTGTGAAAGTTGCAGCTTAATCTTCAGCCATATTCTCCTAGAGGCGACGTCGTCACGCTGAACGTGGAAGTGGAGCAGGCAGGATGAAAGAGACAGAGATGGAGTGTAGGAGAGAGATGGAGAAGAGAGAGACCACCTACGAGGACGCTTGAAGATGCGCTGTATCTGTCTTTGTCACTGACTCTGTGCGTCTCTGTGTGTGCATATCTGTGTGAGTGTGTGTGTATGTATGTTTGTGTAATACATTATGTTTAGTGAGGACATTGTGAAGTGTTAGGAGGTGCTGCTGTACTCAGATAAAATGTGTGTTTTGGATGCGTGGCTCAGTAGGTGGTGTTTGTGTACGCCGTCTCATAATTGCTGGCTGTCTTTGTTTTCCGTCTGCTATCATTATGTGTGTGTGTGTGTGTGTGAGAGAGAGAGAGAGAGAGACGCAGCAGTGTGTGGGTGGTGAGTTAAATGAAATGCGTGAGTATTAAGTTTAAGCTGAGGTGAGAAGGCAGAAGCCGCACTGCTTCTCTTCCTCTATCATCCATCTCTACCTTGTTGCATGTTTCTCCCATCCTCACCTCCCTCTCTTTCTCTCTCTCGTCTTCTCTCCTACATTACTTTCTTCTCTCCTATCCAAGTCTTTCCTCTCCGTCTGTGACGAGTCCACCCGCACACACACACACACACGCTGTAAAGGAATTACGACTGATCCGAGCTGAGTCTTTAGCTTGTCTGTCTTTGAACATCAGTGCCGTTGCTTTTGAAGCTCCACTTTGAATTATTGCATTTCTGTTTATGCACGCACAGATAAAGGACGCCTAAAGCTGTGCTGTTTGGCTATAATCTTATTCTGTTCTATACAGAAAGGAGACATACATAAGCTGTGGGGTGTATGCACACACAAATACACACAGACATGAGTGCTTCTGATAAAGTAAAAGGAGACCCAGACTCAGAGTTTAGTTAACCTTTTAAAACCTGAGCAAATTGATGTGATTTCTTTCAAAAACATAGGAAGAAGGCAATGAGCAACTTAACAAGAGACACAAAGTGCTGGGAATTAAATTACCTGAAAATAAGCAGAAACAACAAGAAAAAAAAGCCAAAACAAAAGAAAATTACTCAAAAATTGCTGGAAATTTTTATGTAAAAAAAAAAAAAAGTAAAAGAAACATTAAAATTAAAATTTAGTTTTTTAGTTTTAAATTTTTTGTCTTAAATCAACCCCTTTTAAAAACTAGTTTTCAGGGCACTTTCTGGTCACCTCTGGTCACTATTTTCTTGCAATTTGTGGGACACAAGGTTGCTACTTCCCTTTCCCCTTGTGTTTTTGAAAGAAATAATTTTTTTTTCAGGTTTTAAAGGTTTAAATACTTGTGAGAGTCATCTGAAGAGAAAAACAATGTCGGGCGGGTCTAAGGGTTAAAAAGAATAACTGGTTTATGACTATGTTCTTGGTTGTGGCCATCAGTTCACTGCTGCAAAAAAGTCTGATGAAATGCATTTTTTAAATCACATATTTTCAGTTTCATTATTTTGCATTTCAAAACAGTTTTCAAGTCCAGGTAAAGCAATTCTTATCTCTTAGCAATTCTTACTCTCTTGTCTTGTCATGGAGAGGTAGCAAAAGGAGAAGTGTCAAAGAATGAAACACACAAAATATCTCAAATTTGAAGTGAATTACTCAAGCAAATGTTCTTAGTTACATTCCACCATTGCAAACACGACCTGCTTGTTTCTCTGTATTTGTTTTTATCCTCTGCCCTCCAAACCCAAATTTAAGCTCCTGACATGATCTGATATGGTCATTTTGAATAGTGACCCTTTATAATCTGTTTAACAGCACACACACACACACACACACACACACACACGCACACACACACACACACACACACAGACACACACACACATGATAAAGGCTCCTGTGAAAAATACGGCCTAAGTTATAATAAAGTGGACTTTTCCTTTAATTTAATTTTAGCAGAAACTTTTGGCTGCTGCTGCTCGTACACATGCATTCACTCATTCTGACACACACACTGGTATTAATTTAATCATTTTGGGTTGGCAGCATATATTTGGCCCCTGTTTTTTGCATCACACACACACACACACACATTGGTATTAAGTTATTTGGCAGGACGTTTTGGCTACTAGTTGTTAGTATCAATGCAGACACACACACTTAGGAATTAACTTTGTCTTGGCAGGCAGGACATTTCTGGCTTTTTTTCTCTCCCCCCTGCATGTACACAAACACACATATATAAGAGCGCGCACACACATGCACACACAATGGGCAGTAATCCCCCTGTACATGCCAGAGCTTTGGGCAGAGCAGGGATTTTCCTCTTCAAAGAGCAGACCACCCATCGCAGCCTTGGAACAATGGTGGCCGAACTCCGGAAGATTTCCTGTGGCGGGGTGGGAGTCCACACACACACACACACACACACATGCACACTGTTGCCTGTGATATGCATCGACTCACACACAATAACACATTTGCACATCAAGATACACTATAAAATTTGACAAGTTGATTTTACTTTCAAAAAACTTGCTTTGAAAAATGTAAAGAAAAAAACTCTAAATTTATTTTTACAGACCTTTTTTTTTAAAACTTTACTTTAAATGTTGTTATATTTACTCAACTTTGTGAAGTTGTTTTAACTTCAATATGACAAATTTAATTAAATTAAACTTTACAAGTTTGAGCAACTTCAGTAAACCAAGTTTATTGTGCTATATATCTGTATTTTGTTGGTTGCACACTAGTCAGTCACATTTGCATTTTCTCAAGAATGTTAACAAAACAGACCTCACAGGCCTCCAAACTTCATCACTGGCAAAATTCTCTTAGATCAAATTAAGTCAGACTAACTTTTGTTGAAACATAAAAAGAGTGAGGTGATTGCAATTGTCATTTTTAAGTTTCAGCAACCTCAAAAATAAGTAAATATAGCAACATTTTAAGTAAACTTAACAGTTAGGCATTGTGTAAATATAGAGATTATTGATTATTTTTACTTTTCTTTTTCAAGGCAATGGGTTTCCAAAGTTAACCGAAGGTAGCCCATTCTCTTTCCAAACTCAGAATATAGCCCGGCTTTGTCAGTGCTTTTGGTATAAAAGTGGATGCTAAGAGGCATCTTTTGTGTTCGCATGGAGAGCTGCAGGACAATGTCAGGTGAAAACGCAGCCGGACAGAACCAGTTTCAGAGTTAATGTATGCTGGCAGATGGCAGCTTTCGTGTGCACATGAAACACACAGGTCGAAAATGCTGCCGTTAACAACGTTATATATAGAGCGCAATGGGTGCCTTGTGGATGGGTCCAACAAACCCTGAACTTTGATGCAGGAGTGTGTTAGCTTCCTGTATGAATAAGATGTTTTTTTCCAGGCCTTACCATGTGTCTCCTTTCCCTAATCCTAACCATCCGTTCTATTATGTGTGTTTGTTGACGTCCCAGCGTTGGTTGCCATGTGCTATCAACATAACCACAAGCAGCGTAATACCACCGTGTGCTTGTGTTGACATCATGGTAGAGACATAAAGACCTTAAAGGGCAGATGCAGATGTATACCTAAAGCATAATATGTAGACATGGAAGTCCAAAGCGGCATTATGTGACAACTTGAGATGAGAACATGTTGGATCAACTTGTCAGATTTTATAGTGTAGACAATCTGCTTCTGCACAGACCCTCAGGGATCATGTACATACCTGCAGGCAGCATGGGGCACTTGTACACACACACACACACACACACACACACACACGCACGCACACACACACACACATAGACAGGCTGCCTTGCGGTGCTGGTGGGAGGACGGAGGTTTTTGTGGTGACAGACAGACACACAGCAGATCTGGGATGACTGGAGGCGGGCAGGCACTTGACAAAAGAGCAAAGACACTGAGCGGGAAGGGATTGAAAAAGAGAAATAAAGGGATGAAGGGGCAGAAGGAAACACTGAAGTCCAGCTGTTTCCACTCCTGAACGCAGCCTCGCTTTTCAGCCTGCGCTGTCCTGCGTTTCCCCCAAATCTCTGCACTCGTTCACTTGCTGACTTTTTTTTCTTCTTTTGTTATTTGTTTTGATGCGGCAAAACACGAGAGGTGGCCGTCCTCCCCGTGCCGCCGCCGATTCACTCACAGACGAATTAAAAACTATTTGTTGCTTAAAAGCAGCCTTTTGAATTCAAAGACAAAAGATGGCGGGGCAACAAAGAGCGGCCCGCGTGTTGTAGGGGGTGGGTGGGGGGGTGGGGGGGGGTGTCGGCCCAAATGTTTAGATGCCCCCCACTCCCTCACACACTTCCACCCACATCCTCTTCCCTTTTCTTCTGTCTTTTGTCACAAAGGCAACACATTCATTCTCATTTGATGCTGAAATTCTTTTTGTGATTGATTTGTTCTTTGTGCGCACGCACAATAACAGACTGTACTGCCGAATGTCTTTCTTTTTTTTGTATTATTATTTTCATATTGACAGCAGTTGAATTCCTACAATATACACACACAGGCTGCTTTTAGTCACATTCAACTCAGCTTGTTGGTATTCACACCTTGTCTTTTTGCAGCTTTTTGTTTGGTTTTTTTTTACTGGGGGAAACTTTCAAAAAATTCATCCATGAAATTGAAATTTAATTCTGCTAAGTAAGAGCGCTTCTGTGTGTGTGTGTGTGTGTGTGTGTGTGTGTGTGTGTAGGAGGATGGTGGGGTATTTGTGTCCAGCTGGTGGAGTTTTATATTTCTGCCTGTGATTTATTTCTCTCCGTTTACAGTTGGCCGTCAAACTTCATGGGTGAAAAACTGCTCGCGTTGCAGAATTTCTGAGGAGACACAGATAGTGTTTATTTGTCGAAAAATTTATGAGCGCCGCGTTGCCTCGCTGTCTATCTTCCTCGGGCACACACACACGCACACACACACACACACACACACACACACACAGAGTATATTCGCTACCTTTACTTATTTTTGCATTTTTGGCATTTAGCTGATGATCTCATCCGAAGTCTGTCTCTGATTGTCACCTTGCTGGTGTCAGACAGTGTGACATCCCTGAGAAAATATCCCTGACCTGACATGCTGTAGAAAAGACATATTTTGAAGGCTCCTTCTTGACCTCGCTTCATTTATTTTTCATGTTATGTTTTTGTTAAGCACGTGGCCTCAGGTCAGTCTAGTTTTCATCTATCACTCAGACTGCTCCAGTCTTCAAAAACTGAAACAACAAGCTAAACAAGTCTCCAGGTAGATGCTGCGCTCCCATGCAGCTACTTGGCTCCTTTCCTGGTGAGTTTTTTTTCCCCAGAAACTATCACAGTCATCATTAAGGCTGCAGAGAAAATACTTGTCTGATACATTTGCAGCACTTTGTGCGGCGGTTTGAGATGTAATTAAACAAGATTTGTAGGCTACATGCTGGAAACGAGCAGCCTGAGATGGCTGTAATAAATGCAAGTTAATTTATTTCATGTTCATTACTTCTAGACTTTTTAGGGGCCGGGTACCTCTGCTGCAGTTCCTTCTTGTATTTGCCAATAGTCTCATTCTCCTTCTTTGGAGGAAATCTTACTTCTCATGAAAATAAACCAAACTTGGCACATATGTCCAGTCCCATGCTAATCTTTTTCAGTTCAAATTGGGGGCCAAGAATCCTAATGGTGGCGCTACAGTGGCAATTTAAAGTTCAAAACTTTCAGAACAAATGACCCCTACAGTTTTGCTTTGCTGCTTTCACTAAACTGTAGGCCCACTCGATTGTTGACACTGTTTCCATGTTTTCCACCATTTCTGTTGCCTTGAAACGTCATGCAAAAATCTCAACTCAGGTATCATTGAATTCTCTCAATTACCCAATCAAAATTACAATTTGGGAGGGCCATTCATGAGCCCGTAACTCATAAATATGATAAATACGATATTCCTGAGGAGCAGATGAAGGCAGCATTAGTTACAGCCAGCTGGCTAATTTTGCAGTGGATGTAGTTCTCTTCTGTACCCAAAGTTTTGTTGTGTTGTTCAATGCAGATCTAAAAAGAGAGTGAATATTGGACTTAAATGCCACAGGTGGACACAAACACGACTCCAAATAGTACATAAGGTGATAATCTTTGAAGAAAATGCAGTTTATCCACTTATGTTGTGTTCTTAGCCACCAACAACATTAATAATGCTGTGAGTCCGATAACACAAAACATGTTTCTGCATCTCGTCCCTGCAGCAGCTTCACTGTAAAAGCCTCCCAGTACATCCTTGCTTTCTGCTTTGAGTTTTGTTAGATTTCCAACAGGTGAAAAGCTTTTACGTTAAAGTAGCTGCAGAAATCTGACATAAAAAGCATGGAGAAATGTTTGTTAGTCTGAAATACTAGTTTGCCATTGAAAAAAAAGTTCATCTAAATTTATGTTTTGTACATTTTTAATCAGTTGCAGCCTCTGAGTTTCTTAGTGGATATCTCAAATGCAAATTTCTATGGATTGACACAACATGAGGTCTTGAATTGCTGAAATCATCACTCCTGTGTGTTTGGAGGTGCAAAGTTGAACATTGTTGAAATCTTTCCAGGTACTCTGTGCTGTGCAGTTTAAGTTTTTTAAGTTTAAGTCCTAATATGTCATGTCTACTTCCCTATTACATTCCTCATTCTTTGTGAAAAAAATATAGAGGTAAAATACTGGACTTCAGAACCCATATTGTAGAAACTCAGTGATGATGCTGCATTAGGCTTTCAGACAATATGGAGGAATTTCATGCTTTTGTTTTCCTTCAAATTTTGTTTTTATTAATGCTCAAATTACAGTGCAATTGAAGCTCCAAAAATATGTCAGGTTTCCACTCATGCATTTGAAAAGATTATTCTAAAAAGAAAATGTAAATTATTCCTATAAATATATACACAGAGATGGTGTACTAATAACTAAGGGACATTCGGAGGTACTAACATTTGTGTATAAACTCAAGAATGGATCAGAAATTATGAGAGTTGGAAAAGAAAAACAAGACCCCCACCCATGTGGTTCCCCATTTTCTGTCATTTATATGAATGTGAGAGACTATATAACAAAACCAAGATAACAGTTTTAGTTACAGTTGGTCCCAAATTTGGAGCCCAAATTTTCTGAAAGGTTGAAGGGTTTTTCCTGCCACCATAAAATACTTTTTTTTCAAGTGTACAGTATGAGTTTTATGCATTTTTGTTAAACGGACATTACCTTCAGTATTTTGTGCAAGACAGATTTACAAGCCTTCCTGCGAGCTTTAACAGGGATTTAACTGAATATGATGATCATTTTTATTTTGGAGTGAATATTCCTTCATCCATGGTTTACCCGGGAACGTTCCTTCGGATGTCAAAGTCTGAAGAAAAGCATTCGAAAAACATCTTTCGATTGTGCGGTGGCGTGAGTGTGTGTGTCCGTGTGCCTTTTTGTGGAGGTGCAGCCCCTCATTTACGGGGCTTTTTTGGTGTCTGCTTGACAACCAAACACAAGCCCTTCTGCCAAACAAATGGGAGCCGTGTTGGGGGAGAGGGGGCGTCCCCGGCCCCAAACTGCAGAGACGGGCAGTCTCTGACAGCTGCTTTCATCTTGTTATTATTCCTCCTTCACACTCAAGGATTTTTGGGCTTCCTAAAGTATTTCTGTCGCTCTCTCCTTCCTCTCCCTCCCTTTATCCCCCCCACTCTTTCCCTCTTTCTGTCACCGGGCTGTGATTGGCTGTTATGACAGGGCCGTCGCCGGGCTGTCAGCCTCTTCTAAAGCTCAGTTTAATTACTCCTTTTCACTAACATGACACGTTCATGCACAGATGCATGCAAACTCGCACACACGAGGGAAAGTCACTCGCAAACGCACATGCTGACACACAAACCGATGTGCTCAGCTGCACGCCACGCCGTCCTAGCAGTATTTTTTTAAAAGAAAGAAAATGGTGATTGAACTCGCCGTCAGCCGCTCTACCTGACAAAGCAGACCCCCAGATGTTTGTCAGTGTCGGCGCTCTGTTTCCTCAGCAGAGCTTTGAAAACAACATGTAGATTTGTGAAGGGCCGGCCGCCGCTGGGTTTGATGGGCGCAGATCGATCGCGCGCCCTGCTGCGCCAGGCTCTGAATAGCCAATTAAAGCCATTGAGACAGAGGAGAGAATGGGGGGTGATGTGATGGAGTGGGTGTTTGATTAGAGGAGGATGATGAGAGAGAAACTGGGGGGAAAAAGATGCAGCAGTGGTTGCCGGTAAATGTTTAATATTCTGCGTTGTAAACTTCACGATGATCACTCCCCATCATTCCTCCAGATAAAGATTCTCTGATGGATGCGTTGGGCTATGCTTCTATAAACAGCAGACAGCAGTGCACTGGGTTGAGACCTTGACTGATGGAGGGAAGCTAAGACAGATGTACAGATTTCATAGAACTGGAGGGGAAAACAATGAGAGAGCCATGCCGCATGTGAATGCCAAGCCGTCTGGGATGGGTTTCATATCATCTTCAATTTTCCCTCACCACTCTGCCTGCCACCCCTCTTTCCTTGATTTCCCTCCTCTCATCCCTTCCCCTATAGCTCCCCTACCTATGTCCTAATGTCTCCTTCCATTTTGTATTTCCTCCTCTATTTATCCCTCATTCAGTGGGGCTGCTCGTGATTGGTTGGACAGGTGTTTTGGCAAGAACTCCCCCACCGCGGATATCGCTACTGCGCAGACTCCGGCTCTGAATGACATCACCAGCACAAAATGGCAGCGGTCGTTCCCTTATGTTTTAGCTTCACTTCAGCATAGCTGGGGAAAGTGGGACCGCGTCATCCATCTTTATGTATAGTCCATGCTGCAGGCACACACATTAGCATAGCTTAAATTTATTATTTTGTCTCCTGTTGTATTGTTTGAATGAAAGACAACTAGCAGGCGAGCTAGTTCAGAGGAGCGGTGTTTACTGCTTGAGAGTCAGATACAAGTGCTCAGTATATTCACAATGCGGGTCACACGGCCACCTACTGGCATGATATACCACATCTCCATTACCCATACCTACTTTAATTACTAAAATTACAGTGTCTTACATTCCTGTTCATGGTGTTGTTTAAAAGATAAATAGCAATTACAACACAACAGAGTCAAGCCTCCGCACTTTTTTCTCTTCCCTTTCCTTTTTTACCCCTCTAAACCTCCACCTCTCCTGCCCAAACAGGTACCCTGCCCTACGACATCAAAATAGTAATTGCCGGAAACCACGAGTTGACCTTTGACCAGGAGTTTATGGCTGACCTGATCAAGCAGGACTTCTACTACTTTCCTTCTGCCTCCAAGTTGAAGCCGGAGAATTATGAGAATGTCCAGTCGCTGCTCACCAACTGCATCTATCTGCAGGACTCCGAGGTCACCGTGCGAGGCTTCAGGATCTACGGCTCCCCCTGGTGAGTAATCCTCTCCACTGAACCACACAAGAGCCAATGCCTTGTACTGCAGTTACTGAAAAAAGTATTTGAGGTTTCACTTTCATGTGGTATTTATTGTCACCAGTGTCTGTAAAGATATACACAGATATGATCAATTTTGCTCAATATTTGGACCTTATGTTTCAGTATTGCACTTTAGTGGCCCCGAGAAAGGCCCCCATTACAGAGGGATCTTGTAATTACAGAATTGCTGCTCTTAAGTTTAGTTTTCTTCTATGAGCATCAAGGAAACATTTTGGTAGCCATTGCTGATGATCCAAATTTCTGTGTCTGGTGTGCTTGCTTGCTGCTGTTGCTTGGATACGAGCAGTGTTGGGGAAGTTACTCAAAAAAAGTAATTAGTTACTTATTACTAGTTACTTCTGTAAATTGTAATGAAATTACTTTACTAGTTACTGCATTTGAAAAGTAACTTCACTACTTATTACTTTACTTTCCCATTTCTTAATTTACCGAGTAGATACAGGACAGCAGTTGAAAGGAGCCTGTCGCCTGGGCATAGAGTGCATTTCACTCGAATATTTTTGTCCTTTCAAGCTATAAACTGAAAGTAGTGGGAATATCGCCACTGGCCGAACCCCCCAGTCTCCGTCTCCATCTCCGTCTCAGTCTCCGTCTCCATTTCCCTCTCTCCTGTTCGTACCGGCAGCAACGTCACTCGCCCCTCTCTATGTAGCACGCGTCGCGCACGCACACAGACAGCAGCCGCAGCATGCACATAATTCCTGCGCCACTTAAACAGACAGACACAGCACAGGCAAACACGGCCTAGGTAACGCAGGAAAGCGCGTTCCTGTAGTCTAGTAAAGTAGTGTAGTTACCGATATTTTTAGAGTAATGCGTTACTTTACTTCGTTACCCCAAAAAGGTGAAGGTGAAAACAACCCACTCCAAAAAAAGCCTTTAAAAGTCAGCACATACTCATTATGTCTTGTAGCACTGCATCATATGATGCTCACATGGAACACACCAGAAATGCCATAAAGATAGATAAGCTTCAACCCTGAGCAATAAGTTAAATCTCGATGCCTCATCTGTTACATAGAAAATTAAACCCACTGTAAAGTATTTTTTGTGATTATACATTTGCTCTAAATTTGATGCTTACATGCCACTCTTGCTTAATATATTACTTTAGTTGCTAAACAGTCCAGGTCCCATTGTTGTATTTTGTTCGTCATAATGCTCCACACATGTTCATCGGGAGACATGTCTGGACTGCAGGCAGGCCAGTCTAGTAGCTGCACTCTTTTACTACGAAGCCACACATGCAGAATGTGTCTCAGTGTCTTGCTGGAATAAGCAGGGATGCCCCTGAAAAAGACATTGTCTGGATGGAAGCATATGTTGCTCCAAAACCTGTATGTACTTTTCAGCACTCATGGTGCCTTTTCAAACATGCAAGTGACCCATGCCATGCTTGATTTAAGATTTTAGTTGCTCAGCAGTCTGGGGTCTTCATTGTCGTATTTTGTGCTTCATAATGTGCCTGAAATGTTCAGTGGGAGGCAAGTTCGGACTGCAGACAGGTCGGTCTAGTAGCTGCACTCTTTTACTACGAAGCCACACTGTTTGAAAATGTACAGAATGTGTTTCATTGTCTTGCTGGAATAAGCAGGGATGTCCCTGAAAAAGATGTTGTCTGGATGGCAGCATACGTCGCACCAAAACCTGTATATACCTTTCAGCACTTATGCTGCCTTCACAGGCGTGCAGGTGAGCCAAGCCATGATTGATGTACGATTTTAGTTGCTCAGCAGTCCGGGTTCTCTAATTGTCATATTTAGAGCTTGATAATGCGCAACAAACTGAAATAGGAGACAGTTCTACACTGTAGCAGTTCAGTCAGTTGGAACATATACAGAATGTGTTTTATTGTCTTGCTGGAATAAGCAGGGACGTCCCTGAAAAAGACTGGATGGCAGCATATGTTGCTCCAAAACCTGTACCTTTTAGTGTTCTTAGTACCCTCACATATTTGCGTCCCATGATGCCATGGGCTCCCCTATATCATCACAGCTGCTGGGCATTAACTTTGAGCTGGTAACAATCTGGAGGGTCGTTTTCCTCTTTAGCCCAGAGGACACAACGTCCGATCACAGCGTGATCTCCAAAAACAATTTGAAATGTGGACTGATCAGACCACAGCACACTTTTCCACTTTGTGTCAGTCCATGTCAGATAGGCTTGGGCTTGAGCATGTTTGCCCTAAGCCCCATCACAGGTTAATTTGGCCATGACTTAATGCCCAAGTTAAAATTTTGTGACAACGCTCTCCCACCGGTCTATGTTCAGCTTTATCTGTGTGTCTTTGAATCATTGAAATTAATCATGTATTTGCTTTCTCATTTAACTTCGACTTACATTGCTTTCTGTTTTTCTATCAAAAGTCCTTATGAACACTGCGTGTGTGTGTGTGTGTGTGTGTGTGTGTGTGTGTGTGTGTGTGTGTTTGTGTGTGTAGTGTGCACTGTAAATAGTTAGGTGGTGGTCCATGATCTTTGTGTGTGTGTGTGTGTGTGTGTGTGTGTTTGTTGTGTGTGTATTTTGGTGACAGTCTCCCGAGGGCGATGTCTAAGAGTGTGTGTGTGTGTGCCCCCAGTGCTGGGTAATTGGTTTGCTGTGATAGCAGGGTCCCCTGAGTTTATTGCTCCAGCCACTGCAGAGCGCTGCCTGAGGTGGACCGAGAGGAAGATGGAGATACAAAAGGAGGAGGGAAAGAAGGAGAGAGGGTGGGGACAAAGTCAGAGGGATAGGAGACAAAGGAGAGATGGAGGAAAGAAGGAAGAGGTGGTGACAGAGGGAGAGAAGGAGACAGACAGACAGAGGGAGGGTGGGATGGAGATTTAGGAGATGATTTTATTCAGATGCACCGGCTGGCCCTGGCTGCTGTAATGGGCACATGAGGTGACGAGTGTGTGTGTGTGTGTGTGTGTGTGTGTGTGTGTGTGTGTGTGTGTGTGTGTAGAATATCTCTGTCTGAATGTGTGCTGTCGGTTTGTGCTCTCACTTGCTTTGGACGACATGCTGGCGTGCAAGTGTGCGTGTGTGCGTGTGTGTGTGTGAGCCTCGGGGTGTGTTCCTGCAGCACAGAGGGGCTCCAGCTGGAGGCTCCGTGTGTCCCCCCCTCTGCACTGTCTGCTCCCGTCTTCTCTCCTTCCTTACCTCCTCCATCTCTCCATCTCTGCTTCCTGCCATTCATACTTTTTCCCTTTATCTATCTCAGTCTAACCCTCTCTTCTTATGGCATCCTTAACCTTTTGAAACTCAGGGAGACATCACTTTTCTTGTGCTCATTTTAGGCGCCTTTTACAAGTATTTGAACCTTTGAACGCTTAGCAAATTGGTACGATTTCTTTCAAGAGCATGGGGGAAAAGGTAATGAGCAACTTGGTAAGAAATGTTCCACAAATTGACAAAAAATTGTAGATTTATACAATAAAAAAAAGTTCGGGAAAAAAATTCTAGGGTAAAATGTCATTAGTAAAAGAGATAAAGCTAGGGAAAAAGACTGTATTCATAGTCATCATAATTGCTATATATTATAAACTATATTTATAATTGTCATAATTACACACAGCAAGAAATTGGTAGATTTAGAAAATCCTTTTTAAAAAGCTAGGGAAAAATGTCAAGGGTTAAATAAAAATTCTCTAAAAATGAGAGATGTTCATAATTAACATAATTACTATATATTATATACAATATTTATAATGATAATAATCAATTATTGCAAGAAGTGAAAATAGTTTAGAAAATTACTTTAACAAAAGTTAGGGATAATAAATCAAAAAAGCTGGGCAAAATCTATGTAATTAATAAAATTGCATAATTTAAATTATGTTGCAGAATTATTATCATTTTTAAAGTGCTTTTTCCAAGTCTTGTTTGCCTTTTTGATTTTTTTTCTTTTTTCTTTTCTTTTTATTACTTACTACTTGTTAATTTTCTACTAAATCTCTCTAATTTTGGCTCATTTCTTTTGTTGCTCATTGCCCTCTTTCCATGTTTTCAAAAGGAATCAAGTCAATTTATTCAGGTTTCAAAGGGTTAACTGATCCCCTCTTTCGACCCCCCCCCCCCTCCTCCTGTCCTCCCCTCCTAGTCCTCTGCTCCCTGAACTCCCTCTCCCTCTTCCTCGTGTACTCTTTGCCCCTCCTGATCACTGATGGGCTCTACATGGATGACACACACCTCCTCCACTCTCTGGCAGGACTAGTGGGACAGTGCCTGTTCCAGTCCCTCCGTCGCCATGGTGATGCCAGGCTGGTGCTGCTTCATGGCCCGTGAATTACTACACCCCCTCTTGCCACAATCACTAACAGCATCACCTCCAGCACCCGGAGGTGTCTGACTATCTGACCACCTCATTATGTGAGCGCTTATCACTCGTCTGTCTGTGAGGCTGGAGCTAACAGGAAGTGCATCCAGTAATACTCTGTACACCGAAAATTGTGCACTGTAAAGACTCTACCATGGCATTTTTGACTTCAAGGTTAGCTGTCCTGAATTGTTTTTACAGCACCCTAACACCAGCAAATGGATAAAAACACGCAAGTGGCTTTGAGTGACTTATTTTAACAGTTATTGAATAAATCAGCATGAATTTTGGTAAGGACATCCATGTTCCCCTTCAGGATGAATTGTGACTTTAATGATCCTCTGACTTTTTAGTGCCATCCTCAGGTCAGTGTAATTTGTCCAATAATATGCTGAAATACTTACTGCTGAAAACATTCAAATCAGCTTCAGCTGTAACTTTCATTTAGTGCTAAGTGCCTTTGCCAAGGAGCTTATGTCTTTGGTTCTGTTTGTTTGTTTGTTAGCAGGATAACAGAACCAAAGTAATGGCCTGGTTTTCATAAAACTTGGAGGATGGGTGTAGCATGGACTATGGAAGAACCTATTTCATTTTGGTGTGAATCTGAATGTGGTGAATAATTTGTGTGTGGCGTACACACAAATTATTGTTTGCTTTCCTTGACATTCCTTGACAAGATTTGTATTTTGCCTTGACAGAATTCTGCGTTCCATCCATCCATTCATCCATCCATCCATCCTGTACTTTTCCATAAATGCATCCATCAACCCTATCCTTTACCATTCATCCATCCATCCAGTCTATTTCCATCCATCCATCCTGTCTTTTTCTATCCATCCATCCATCCTGTCTTCCATCTATTCCCATCCATCCTTCCATCCTATCTTTTTCATCCATCCATCCATCCTGTCTTTTTCCATCCATCCATCCATCCATCCATCCATCCATCCTGTCTCCCATCTATTCCCATCCATCCTCCCATCCTCTTTTTCATCCAACCATCCATCCATCCTGTCTTTTTCCACCCATCCATCATCCATCCTGTTTTTTCCATCCATCCATCCTGTCTTTTTCCATCCATCCATCTATCTAGGGCTGCAACTAACGATTATTTTTGATAATCGATCAAGCGGTTGATTATTTTTTTCAATTTTCTCCCATCACGTTGTTCAAAAACAGATTATCATTGACAACAGTGCAAAAACTGCAGTGCATAAACATCCCTGAGCTGTCAAAATAATATTAAATAATAAATAAGTACAAAATCAATCAGAAACAATTTAAAAAGTAAATGGCATGAGTTTTACATACCATTACGTTTCCTTACTTTAAAACTGAACATACATGTTTTTTTGTAAAGACTTCTTGAGCTCCCCTCCTCCTCACTTTCATTTTAGATGCTGCATCATAACCATCATGCTCGCGTGCCATTCTTTTGCATATTTTGCAGCTAACACACTTCCTTGTTTTGCGTAACGTGAAGTGCTCCCAAACTTTTGAAGTTTTCATACGAAACGTCTCTGCCTTCGCCATGTCTCTTCAAAACACCAGCTTCTTCCATCTGCATGTGATGTAAACAGTCTCGTGACACAGCGAGTGATGAGATAATTGCACAACGCAACAAATCAATTGTTTTATTCATTGCGAACACATTTAATGATCAATTATTATCGATTTTATCAGTTCGTTTTTGCAGCCCGACATCCATCCATCCTGTCTTTTTCCATCCATCCTTCCATCCGTCCATCCATCCATCTATCCATCCATCCATCCATCCTCTCCTTTCCCATTTCCTGTCTTCTGATTGGCTCTGTGTTTCTTCATCTTTGTCTGTCACCTCCTCTCACTCCATCCCGTTGTCTGCCATTGTCTTCCTCACTTCCCGTCTCTTTTTCCTCCTCCATCCCTCTATCCATCTGGCTTCACAGGCCGTTTACTCTTTCCCTCTGCCATCCCTTACTCCTACTTCATCCCCTCCTTTTTTCCATCTCTCCACCACAGAGGTAGTTTGATGCTGTGTGCTTCTCAGTGGGTCCTTCCAGTCCATCCCACGCCTCAATTGCTCACACACACACACACACACACACACACACACACACACACATAGACACACACACGTATATATATATTTATCTATAAACTGCATATCCCTATCCTATCGCCTCACCATCCCAACATCAAATTACATTTCTCCATTCCCTCAAAATTTTCAAATTTGTCACTGTATGCATCAGCAGAGCGGGATGGCATGGGGGGCGCTGATCCGCTCCTGACGCTAATGTGGGTTTACAAGTCATTTGTCACGGACATATCACACAGCCACCCTCTGTCTGAGAGCTAAAGGGACAGGGAGGCAAAACTCATGTGCATGTTTCACTCAGTGAAGTAGGATTTTAGGATGTGTGGGTATTAACCACAGCAGTCCCATGTGCACCGAACACACACACAGACACTGCAGAGAACCTACTGCACACACAAAGCAAAATAAGGGAAAAAAAAGTCTGCATTAGGTGCAGTCAGTGACATGGCTGCATATTGATTGGACAGTTTTGATGATGTAATCTGCATCATCAGGACATACGTTGGGGAAATCAAACTCACAGCAGGTCATGTTGCTTTCATGCTTTTTATGGGTACATTTGTGTTCTCTGATGCCAATAAGAAATTACTGATTAAGAACATTTTTAGTGTATTGACACAAAAAATCGCTGCACATTATTGAGAAAGACAAACAGGTCATTAATGTCATTAATCATTAATGTGAGGTCACATGTCACACTTTTAAGAGCTCAACACATTACTGTTCTAAATACTTTTTACTGTCTGTTTAATTGTTTGAACCACAGCACAGTTTCTTTTTTTCAGGTAATTTTCTTGTAACCTTTTACTAATTTCTTACTTATTTTTGGGCCATGTCTTGTTAAGTTGCTAATTGCTCACTTTTAATTCAATGATGAACTAATTTCAGCCATAAATGTAAATGGTAAACTTGTATAGCGATTATTGACCACTCAAAGCGCTTCATGCTACATTGTCATATTTAACCATTCATTCACACACTGGCCAAGGTTACTGTACAAGGTGCCCCCTGCTACTTAGTAATCATTTACACGAACTCTCACTCCGATGACGCAGCATCGGGAGCAATTTGAGGTTCAGTATTTTGCCAAAGGATACTTTGACAAGTTGCCCTGAGCCAGGGATTGAACTGCTGACCTTCCAATTAGAGGATGATCCGCTCTTCCTCTGAGCCACAGAGTAAAGTTTAAAGTAGTATAGTATTTATTATACACCACTGTTTAAGTATTGGTATTAACTTTCCCTTTTTGCCTCCTGGTATGTGGATATATACCATAATTCTAAAGTAAAATTTCCAACCAATCAGGAAAAATTGCCATAAATGTTCTAAAATTCATAGATGGAAATCACGAATTTAATTAAACACTACGTCATGAGTCTGTGGTAGCATCTGCCGGGAGCAATAATGGTATTCATGGTACTTGAAGAAATAAGCCAAATTTTCTGTAACTTACGACCACCTGCCC
Source organism: Plectropomus leopardus (assembly GCF_008729295.1). Lineage (NCBI taxonomy): Eukaryota > Metazoa > Chordata > Actinopteri > Perciformes > Serranidae > Plectropomus > Plectropomus leopardus. The sequence continues at coordinate 23,552,238 of NC_056484.1, read as the reverse complement.
ACGTTGTTGCCATTTTTATAACCACCATTTATAACCTAGGCTCAATGTGTCCTCATACAGTGGTTTGTATAATTTCTAAAAAAAACAAAGTTACGTAAATAAGCTTTCCAGTAATAAACATTGTGATGATGTATTCTAAAATAACTAAAAGTTCACTTGGTTTCACATGGGACACGGACACCAGTCTCCTTTGTGAAAGTCCTGCTCTGTTTGACCCATCCACCAGCTCAACCTGCCACCTTACATTGACTTTAAGTCTGTATATTACTTTCTTATTTACTCCTGTCAGCACATTGGTCACATGATCACAGCCTTCCCAATTTAGTGTGTTACACACAAATTAGTGGCTTGTGATTTTATGGGTTATATACAAATTATGGTGCATTACTTTTCGCAGGTATACGTAGGAAGAGTGTATGACCAAAGGTAAGAGCCTGTTTAGGTAGTATTTTAAAAATAGTAACAAATTATAAAATAGTAACAAAACGTAGCTCTTAAATTAGAACTCTAAAATTAGAGTGATGACTGATTACTTTCTTGCTGGGAGAAATAGCCTTCAAAGAATACCGGGTAAACCTAATACCTTAAACTGTTGTAATTATAAAAATTGCGTGACATGAATTTTGGTTTATAAGTGGAAATATTTCCATGCAATGAACACTAACCTGAATCTACCATGAAAACAGTTAGAGCTCAAGTGCATTAATTTCCCCTTCGACTTCTCCCGCATGAATATAATATATTTACTTGAGGATTTTGAGTGTGTTTCATAGGCACACTGAAGCTGTGGTGTGGTTTTCACTGAAATCACTATGCATTGTAACATTTTTGACCTGTACATGCAAAAAAAATTGAAACTAAAACACCCAAGCAAGTCTGATGCAAAATTTCCCTAGGGTTAGTGAAATAAGTAAAAGCGCCATTATATATACCTAGTTCAGAAAAAAACAAAATTAATTAAGTGTACGGATCTGCAGAAGCTTTGATTTATTTGCTAAACAAATACAATCCAGCAAGTTGGAATCCTTTCCAGAAATAACAATAAACAACAGGAGCAACGTGACACATGAAAAATGTTCTGTGGCTATATTTAGGCGACCATTTTTATGGGATATAAACTTCCTTCTCTAAAAAAAAATGTCTTACATTTACTCTCTCAGTGGGCCTTTAAGACTTATTTTCCTTAATAAGAACAAATAATGATGCCAGAGGGGTGAGAGATTCCCAGTTGTTCCCTGTGTGTTACCCATTACTTTTTTTGTGCAAAAGGTGTGGAAACATCATCGACTGCAGTTTTGTTCACTTGTGAAATTCTAGGACACAGTCCGGGAAGACTTTAAATAATAATATCAGATAGAGATTTTTTGGCAAATAAACAATATAGATGAAAGCACTCCAGCAGTTTCGTACCAGTTTATAAGTACAGAATTAAAAAGGTATTATCTGTCTACTATTTTTTCATTAAAATTGATCTCGGTCTTCTTATTACTGGACAGCATAGTGCTCTAAAAAAGCAACTTTTGAAATTAAAAAATCACACAGAAAGTACATAATAGTTTCACCAGCTGGTATCACAGATCTTGGATGCTCAGGATCTCAGAACTACTCTCTACTCATAATTTAGCAACTAAGATTCTCGGCAGCAGAAACCAATCTGGCAACCTCGGCAGATTACATCTGAGTCATTATAATAATGAGCTGCATGGCCGGGACACGCAGCTTTGCACATTCATGGATCTGCTCCTCCACGAGCACAAACACAGCCATGAGTATGAGCGTCTCGCTCTGTGCAATTTCTTAATCAGCAGCCAATTAAGAACAAACTCATGTCTGATAGGAATCTTCTTCTCTTTATTACTGAATTATTCTTTTAATATACAGTATATATCACTTTGGAACTGAAGCCATTGTAGTACATTTTTCTAAACAAGGTCCCGTCCTGTATAAACAGTAGAAGAAAATCTTCACACCTGGCATACTTGTTCTTCTCGAAGATGCTGAAAAGTGTATTGTCATTCAAAGAGAGATGTACATTTTTTTGCTGTTGTTCTCCCCTGTACATGGCAGTTATTTTCCCTGACTTTCTACAACTGATCATCCAATCAACAGAAAATTAACCAGCAACAATTTTGGTAATCAAGTCAAGTAAGTAACTTTGGGATTTGAAATTTATGATTGGCGTTTTTTTTTTTTACTGTTTTCTGACAGTCAACCAATTTTCATAGAAAATCTTAATCAGATGTATTAATTATGAGAAAAAATGTTGGTAGCAGCCTTACATTCCATAATAGAAAAAAATTAGACCTTAGCAACTGGAAGCTGATGCACCATCCGTGAACCATCCCTGAAACTGGTGTTGGAGGGGTGCCTAAAGCATCATAGTTTGAAGCATTGGGCTGCTGACTGTGAGATTTGAAGAGGTGTGAGTGAGTGTGTTGACTTTAAGGGTGCAAATTTCTGACAAATTATTAAACTGTATAAAGCTGATATGGATTGAAAATGGGTATTGGGCCCCTGGGGGTCTTGGGCTTTGGGCATTCAGATTGAAAACAGGTAACAGTTGCAGTGTGTCATGAAATCCAGAAAGTCTGAGTTTCTGAAGTTTGAGAAAAACATGTTTGAAGACTCATCAGATGCCAGAAACAAACACAGTGGTTTATAACACTGAAAAGTTATGAGTGGCTAGTATTTTATCTTTTGTTGTGATGATTATGAGGTAAGGAGTAGAAATACCAGCACCTTCGTCTCCGACCAGCAAGTCGTCACAAATCGCCAATTTATCAATAGACTTTAACGTCTACATGATATGTGCTAGTTATCCACATGCATCTGCTGGTTCCATCTGGGCTGACTAATGGCATAACACTATGGACGGTTTCATCCGACCACATGACAAACTGATGCTACCTGGCGGCGTATCATACCGCTGTTAAGGGTGGCTCTTGGTGCTGGTGTCTGACACCAAAATCACTGACAAAGTGATGGTATTTGACAGCTTTGGAATGATAGCAAGCTTGAAATACAGGTGTTACGTTACAAAATCATCTACAGGAATGTGCTCTTGTCTTTATTGCCACAACGCATCACCTTCCATGTTGCCTCGTTGCATCTTGCTGGACTAGGCTCATTTAACTGAACAACAAGGCTCAGTCTGTGTGAACGCAGCCTCCTCATATTCTCCCACTCTACTATATGCTTTGACTTTAACTTTGAGGCTAAAAATGATTTATTAAAGATTAAACCAATTGTATGAAACTGAAACATGATACAAATGCTGGCTGGCCGAGGACATGTATGTTTATAACATATTTTTAGTGGGGTTTTGTCAGAAAGGATCAACAGATTGCCCATCATTCATAGCTAAGGCCACCAAGGTGTCACCTTCATCAAATAAAGACACTTTAACATGAATGTTAAATGCCAGGGATTGAACTGCTGACCCTCTCTGTGGCTCAGAGGTAAAGTGGGTTGTCCTCTAATCGGAAGGTCAGCGGTTCAATCCCCAGGTCCTCGAGGCAACATGTTGAAGTATCCTTTGGCAATATACTAAACCTTAAATTGCTCCTGATGCCTTGTCATTGGAGTGTGACTTTGTGTGAATGATTACTGAGTAGCAGGTGGCACCTTGTACGGTTGCCTCGACCAGAAAGAAAAACGATATACAGGTACGCTGACGAGTACAGTGCATTTACCATTTAATGGGTTGACAACTGCTCTGTCTCCTGAGCTACATTCACTCAATCATTTCTTAAAATAGCTGTTCACCATAGTTTTAATCAAATGTCACTCAAACAGGAGGAAATGGGGGTGGGGCTCGATGGCAAGTGCCTGGTGGCCGGGCCTTTACCCATGGGGCCTGGCCGGGCACAGCTCGAAGAGGTGACATGGGACCTCCTTCCTGTGGGCTTACCACCCATAGGAGGGGCCGTAGGGGTCGGGTGCCATGTGAGTTGTGGGGCAGCAACACCCGAACCCGCTGGTGGACACCGGCGGTAAGGGGTGCCGTCAAGCTGAAGAAGGAGTCCTATCGGGACTTCTTGGCCTGTGGGACTCCGGAGGCAGCAGACAGGTACCGACAGGCCAAGTGGAGTATGGCGGCGGCGGTCGCCGAGGCGAAAACCCGGGCGTGGGAGGAGTTCGGCGAGGCCATGGAAAACGACTTCCAGACGGCTTCGAAGAGGTTCTGGACCACCATCCGGCGTCTCAGGAGGGGGAAGCGGTGCTCCGTCAACACTGTGTATGGTGGGAACAGGTCGCTGCTGACCTCGACTCGGGACGTTGTGGATCGGTGGAAGGAATACTTCGAAGACCTCCTCTATCCCACCGACACGCCTTCCAGTGAGGAAGCAGGGCCTGGGAACTCAGGGGTGGGCTCCTCTATCTCTGGGGCTGAGGTTACCGAGGTGGTCAAAAAGCTCCTCGGTGGCAGGGCCCCGGGGGCGGACGAGGTCCGCCCGGAGTTCCTCAAGCCCCTGGATGTTGTGGGGCTGTCGTGGCTGACGCGACTCTGCAACATTGCGTGGACATCGGGGGCAGTGCCCTTGGACTGGCAGACTGGGGTGGTGGTCCCTCTTTTTAAGAAGGGGACCGGAGGGTGTGTTCCAACTACAGGGGGATCACACTCCTCAGCCTCCCTGGTAAGGTCTATTCGGGGGTACTAGAGAGGAGGGTCCGCCGGATAGTTGAACCCCGGATTCAGGAGGAGCAATGCGGTTTTCGCCACGACCGGTCGTGGAACTGTGGACCAGCTCTGGACCCTTGGCAGGGTCCTTGAGGGTGCGTGGGAGTTTGCCCAACCAGTCCACATGTGCTTTGTGGAAGGCATTCGACCGTGTCCCTCGGGGAGTCCTGTGGGGGGTTCTCTGGGAATATGGGGTTTCGGACTCCCTGATACGGGCTGTCCGTTCCCTGTATGACCGGTGCCAGAGCTTGGTCCGCATTGCCGGCAGTAAGTCAAACTCGTTTCCGGTGAGGGTTGGACTCCACTAGGGCTGCCCTTTGTCACAGATTCTGTTCATAACTTTTATGGACAGAATTTCTAGGCGCAGCCAGGGTGTTGAGGGGTCCGGTTTGGTGACCTCAGGATTGGGTCTCTGCTCTTTGCAGATGATGTGGTCCTGTTAGCTTCATCAGGCCGTGACCTTCAGCTCTAACTGGATCGGTTCGCAGCTGAGTGTGAAGCGGCTGGGATGAGAATCAGCACCTCCAAATCCGAGGCCATGGTTCTCAGCCGAAAAAGGGTGGCATGCCCCCTCCGGATCGGGGACGAAGTCCTGCCCCAAGTGGAGGAGTTTAAGTACCTCGGGGTCTTGTTCACAAGTGAGGGAAGGATGGAGCGGGAGATCGACAGGCGGATCGGTGCAGCGTCTGCAGTAATGCGGACTCTGCACCGATCTGTCGTGGTGAAGAGGGAGCTGAGCCGAAAGGCAAAGCTCTCGATTTACCGGTCAATCTTCGTTCCTACCCTCACCTATGGTCACGAGCTTTGGGTAGTGACCGAAAGAACAAGATCGCAGGTACAAGCGGCCGAAATGAGTTTCCTCCGTAGGGTGGCTGGGCTCTCCCTTAGAGATATGGCGAGAAGCTCGGTCATCCGGGAGGAGCTCGGAGTAGAGCCGCTGCTCCTCCACGTTGAGAAGAGCCAGATGAGGTGGCTCGGGCATCTAATTAGGATGCCTCCAGGACGCCTCCCTGGTGAGGTGTTCAGGGCACGTCCCACCGGTAGGAGGCCCCGGGCAAGACCCAGGACACGCTGGAGAGACTATGTCTCACAGCTGGCCGGGGAACGCCTCGGGGTCCCCCGGGAAGAGCTGGACGAAGTGGCCAGGGAGAGGGAAGTCTGGGCTTCCCTGCTTAGGCTGCTGCCCCCGTGACCCGACCCCGGATAAGCGGAAGAAAATGGATGGATGGATGTCACTCAAACAGGCGGAAATGGTTCATTTTTGGGGGATACTTTTAATAGTGGAATAATCCACATTTGGTGCTCTAGGGAATATTTGTGGCAGCAGGGTGGTGCATGTAGAATAAAGTCATAACAAAGTGCAGTGTGAGTTAATGAATGAAGGCTACATTTCGAACATGCAAGAACAAAACAAAAAGCAAAGACAAACTAAAATAGTCAAAACAATCAAACACATAATTTTCTTAACATGTCCAAAAAGGAGCAGGAAGAAGCAAAAAATGGTGCTCCAGTGTGTGTATATGGTTATGAAGGAACATCACCCAGTGCCACAGTAGGAGGGTTTCCATTACAGATTTGCACAATTTCAAAATGTCGCTAAAAACACAATTGACTGTGTTTCCACTGAGTCATATTCTGTGACTCCTCTGGTGGTAACATCCCAAGAAGCATGGTGATGGATGTTCAAAACATTAGCAGCTTTATTTTTATTGCAGCCACCACACTAGCCGTCATTATTTCCAATCCGCACGTAGGCGTGTTATGGAGCCATAATGGAAAGGCGAGCCCCTTATATGTGGGAGCAGCCAAGTATGAGGGATTTCTGGTAGGTGATAGTCCACGATTTCACAGAGGAATTGTGGATTCAAAACTTCCAGATGAGCCGCTCAACTTTTGAAACATTATTTGATGCAGTAACAGCTCTTGTAGCTCCTGCTGCATCATGAGGGAGTCAGTTCCTACTGACAAGCACATAACCATAGCATCATGTGACCTAGAAAAGCCAAAAAAGTGTTTCCATTGCAGTTTTGTGAAATATGGCTTTTTCAAATCCCCTGAAATACCACCTCATGTATAGACTTTTTTTTCAGGTGTTTTTTTTAATATTCACAATTCAGTTTGCACAATTTGAGGGTTAATAAAACCTGCCATCATTGACATGTTTTTAATACCTTTTGGACAACAGTGGAGGTCTATGGCACAGATATCATCCTTTGATACACGCACAACACTTGTTCTGAGGATAAAAAAACTGCTGTGTCTTTTCTTGGGAAAAATGTAAAATATCACCAGCTTTATCCTTTAAAAATGTAGCCTATTTTCCGGGCAACAGCAGACGTGTCAAACCTTGACAAGAGACTATTTGGCTCGAGGGTCTTTGACAGATGCTTGGAATAATTGAATTTTAGGGGGCAGCCCTAATAACTTTGAAACTAATAGGGTTAGAGACTTGATTCCAAATCCTAGGGGGATGTTTTGTTGGGTCAAGATTTAACTTGAGGAGAGCTGCTCGCTGGTGAAAGACGGCTGTTGTCTACAAGTATCGTCTTTGAGTACTTTACTGTTGAATTTGTGGGTTGAGAGACAGAAACAGCAAGTGAGGACAGGTGGGGGAAGCTGAGGAAAGTGTCTATATGCACCAGTGTGAACGGGTTAAATCTCTTTAAATGTTGATAAAGATGGTCTCTGAGGACCGTAAGACAGGCAGGGGAGACGGACAGCTTGCTCACAGACACGCACACACAAACAGACACAGGGATGAGAGAGACAAAGTAGTCTGTTTGTTGATGGGGGATTTGCATGGAGCGACGGGGGAGAGACAGCGAGAGACCCTTTTTTCTTCTTTAAATGAAAACGGCAGAAATGTATCGCTCCCCACTGCTCCGCGTGGAATAATTAAGGACGGAGATGCAAAAGACTCCTTAATTAGATTTTTTAATTATTGAGGATTCACTTCTCCTTCTATAGTGGCCCAATTAAGAAAGCTCATCAAAAACTAAAGAGATGAAGAGAGGCCTCCTCCTCTTCCCTGTCCTCCCCCCGTCTCGTCTTCCTCCTCCCTCTCTTCCTCCACTTTCTCATTTGACAGAAATGGACTACCTGCGCTCCGTTTGATGGCTTGTCCTCGCTGATGAGCGGGAAATGGAAAGGACTCTCGCCGACTTTAATTAACTTGCTTGTTTTCACGGCCCCGGTGAAAGTAAAGGAAAAAGGAGGGAGAGCGGAGAGGTGGAAAAGGAGAGGTAAAATGCGGCGGTGGCGTGCAAAGCTTTTCCTTTAATGATAATGAGTCTAATGATGGTGGAGATGGCATGAAGGTAAATTGACCGTCTTTCTCTCCTCTGAGTTTGCTTTGTTCTCCCTCTAAAGGGGAGACTCTTCAGAGGGGGAGAAGTTTGAATGATGGAGAAAAAAAGAATGAATGAGTGACAAATCCAACTTCTCAAAGGACTCCGCCGCCACTGTTGCATGTTTTAGCCCATTAACTACAAATTGTGTTTAGTTTACATTACTTCCAAGCATTTTCTAAAGCTTTCTATCAGTTCTCAGACTGATTTCTTTCCTCCTAGGCAGCCATTTGTTTCACTTCATTTCAGGAAGCTATGAAAATCAACTTGCAGGAACCAAGGTGGCTAATCCATCAGAGGGAACATTTAGTGGCTTTTGTTTTACATCATGAGGTAATGTGGCTGCAAACAGGGACCATTTGGAAGAACTATCCTAAGCCACTTTTCCACTGCACAAAAACCCGCGAACTTCTGGCTTTTTAATGTAATGGGAAAGGTATCAATAGGCATTCAAATGAGTCTGCAGTAGTCATGGGTTTAACCCTTTGAAACCCAAGCAAATTGACATGATTTCTTTTTAAAAAAAAAAAAAAAAAGACATGCAATAAGCAACTTAGCAAGACATTACTCAAAAAATTGCAATAAAAATGTAACAAGAAATAAAAAAGAACAAAAAATATATTATGAAGATAATTATAGATATAATAACTTGGACATTTTCCCCTAGCATTTTCAAAATTGAACTGCCTTCTGCTTCCTATTAGTCTTTAGCTTTTGACTGCATTTGTATTGAGCATGGACGTCTGGACTCTCGTCTCACGACTAGGACTCAAGTCAGACATGAGTCACAAATTTGATGGTTTTTGACTGGACTGTACAAATCACAGAAGTCTTGCAACTCGACTCAGACTTTACTTTAACTTGAGGCTCTTGACTTGAAAATGTTTTTTTTCCAGGCCCATGAAGATTCAAAGGTGTTATTTAAAAAATGTGCCTCGCATCAATTCACTTTCTGAATCAACAAACATTTAACACTATTCATTCCCATCAACTCAATTATTCCATTCCAACAGCATCCAATTAAGTTGCAGGACAGAACCATGGAGAAAATTTGCACCAAAGATAATTTAGTTTGTGTCCAAAAACTATGTGATGGTAAACAAAAACTGAATGGCAGTATGAAAAAAAAACTGGTTTTGCCAAATAAATGCAAATTTTAAAAAGCATTCATGACTTTTGTGAATTTAATAAATTTTTCTCTGTTGTTAAAATGGCGTTACTGGTAAAAAGTGCATGATGAGTTTAGGATTTGGGACATGACTAAGGACTTGCAAGTTTTGATTTGCGACTTGAGCACAAAGACTTGTGACTTTCTACTCACTACATCTTGGTCCCACCTTTGGTTGAGCGTGTAATTTACATAGGCATCTCCAATTGGGCAGTACTTGGTGACATCACCTCTGTACTGATGCACGATAAAGTAGTTAATTTCCAGAGCGGTGTATTGTTTTTCTTCTTCAAGTCTTTATATCTCATTACATTTACATATGATGTCCATTATGTGGCGGTGAAGAAAACAACTCGTTTTTCTGTTTCCTGCAGAAAATGAGGGATCAATATGCCATGGAAATTTAGGATAAAAGATATGAAGCGTAGACTTTTTTGGCAACAGTGAGGCTTCCTCACAGCTTTGGTGATGCTGTCTTCTTCAGAGCTTGCGGAGCGTCGGCTCATGGAATAAAGTCTCTTGTGCATTACCATCTTACTTTTTTTTGCAAGTTACACTGCTTGCTACCAAAAGTTTATCAAGACGTCTTGAGCAGTGGAGTATATCTTCCCTCCAGGTTTGAGTGCCTGAGAAAACAATGGAGGGTTAGTGGAAATGCTGCTGAGTCTTTGCAGCCACACTGTGTCTTATTCAAAATAACTGGCATCCTTAAACTTCTCCAGTCTCTGTATATATTATTGTCCTCTCTTTATACTACATGGTTACCAGCAGGGTTATTACCTGTCGATGTCCTTCAAGTGTTTCATGTGGACTCGACCGGTTCCATCCGGCTGCATTCCTTGCTGTTCATGCCCATTGCATGTGGACGCACCCGGTGCCATCCAGCCATCTGCCAGCATATCATAATAATGCGATTCTGTCTGAGTACATTCTCATCTGAAGCTGTCCAGTCATGTTGCAGTTGGACATGGAAGGTGACTTTTGGTGACACGCTGGTACGCCAAAAACACAGACAGAATGGTGCTATTTGATGAGTTCTGTGTGAGAACAAGCTAGATAATACCATTCTTTCTATATTCACATCTGTTTACTAAAATGCCATTGATGACTAGGGATGGGGATGGAAACCCAGTTCTATTGAGGACCTGGATCTGGTTTTTTTTTCGAAACCCGTAAATCAATAACATTGGACCTTATCAATACTGCTATCTAATAATGTAACATTACATTCGAGTCTATTCACGTCATTAAAATTCAGTCACTGGTCCACACACATTTATTGTCCAATAAAGTATTTGAAAATAATTGAATGGCCAGCAAACAAGCATTAAACTGATTGAAGAAGAACACAGCCTCCATAGCCGAGCATATCAACATTGTGCATCAAACTAAACCTAAATGTAGAACCTTCAACTGTCTTCAGGTTAAAAATCTTTCAGCTCCGTCAGCACAATTCTGTCATCATCCACTCACAGCAACAGGGAGAAGTACACCCAAACTTTGAAGCAAGTCCCATCAGTTCAAAAATAGTAATCCAATGTTGCAATCGTACCAAATAAACGAGGTTCTGTAAGGTTTCATAAGGTGTGATGTGTTTAAGGTCAGCTCAGTAAAGTGACTATTAGGCAAATAAATAAATAAAATATCATCCTAAGTAAATTTAAATCAAAACATTAAAATGAAAAAAAGTTGCTTCGTCTTTCCACCAAATAATAGAAGAGTATCAATAGTGGTATTGACAAGGACTCAGATCGTTAAGGAGTGTTGATAATAGTATCAATATCGATAAAACTACTGATTCCCCTCCCTATTGATGGCAGGAGGGTTAGGGTAAAAATAAGAAATGGGATTGGGCCAAGTTGTCTAAATTGGGCAGTAGAGACTGTAGTTTGCATCATACATTGGTTCCTCTTTTCCACAGCCGTAAGCTTTGCCTAACTTTACCAATTTTCATGGACGAAAAACACACAGCTGCCAAAATGCCAAGTTCTATGTTGATTTCCACCATCCACTGAAGTGAACTGAAACAAATAGCTAAGCTAGTAGGTAAGGAAACGAATGTTCAAACATGAGGTATGCTTTCAAATGCGGTTGGAGGATGTAATGTATGCACAGTTTGCAGTCAATGGGCTAGAACCTGCAGCAGCACCGGCACGCTCCTTTAAAGACACAAGGAGATGTACAGTTGGGAGTTGGTGCTTTTCTGGGCCTCCTCACTAGAGCCCACACTAAATTAACATCCGATTCACTTTGAGACTCCCAAATCCCCCCTGGGCCCTGTCCTCTCCTCCTCTATCCCTTCATTTCTCCATCTCCCACCTCCATCCCCGTAGCACTTCCATTCCCACAGGACCCAAATAAAGTAGCCTACGAACACTGAACATTAATAAACGGGTACTTAAGGGGGTTGGTGGAGGAAAGAAAGAAAAAAGAAATGGCCTACTTTAACACTTGTCACTTTCCCACCCTCTCACACATACCCCCCTTTGCTTTTTTTTCCCCTACTCTTCTCCAATTTCATCTCTTCCTCCCTCTTAAGTGTCTGCCAGTCTCCAGCCCTGTAGCTGAATAAACAGTTATGGAGGAAGAACAGACGAGAGGACATTTACTGTGTCGTTTCCCTGGAGGGATTTCTCTTTAAATTACCTGTTAAATGGCCTCCAGGGGCAGGACTTCAGCTTGCGTGTGTGTGTGTGTGTGTGTGTGTGTGTGTGTGTGTGTGTGTGTGTGTGTGTCAGCAGTTGTGTGTGCTTGCATGTTATGGCATGCTATGGGGCATTTTCCTCCATTTCACACATGCCTTCCCTCCCCAAGGCATGTGGCATTGTCGAGGAGAAAAACTGAATTAAAGTGATTCTGTCCTTATGTTCCTCCTCGCCTCAGTCTCTCTCCTCTTGCCTCTGCACACTCAGACACACGCACACACACACACATACACACACACACACAGAGCTCCCTACCTCTTCCTCTTTCCGTCTCGCCAGTTCATCAGCGAGCGGTTATGTTCGGTGTTTGACCACAGAGTCAGGGGAGTTGGGATGCCACGGCCGCTGCAAAAAGTGTCCACGCTGGGAAGCCATATCGTTTCTGTCTTCATACCTCGCTCGCATGCTCCCAACCAGCAAACGAGATGATTCTGCCTCCTCTAAATACAGTTTCTTTATGGCAGCAATTTTGCACAAACAAATGTGTTCTCCGTGAAACAAGGCAGATTAACTCTGATTGATCCACTTGCATTAAAATGAGCCTTTCAAGCAAGATAAACATGTTGATGTAGTGAAATTACGGGACATTGTCTCACTGATTTTCTTTATGGAGAATACTGACAAACACATATTTGCATAGTCTGCCAATATTAGGATTATTTTATCGGAATTCCACGGTTTGTTTTTTTTGTGCTGAAGTGCTGTAATTTCCTCTTTTGTACTGTATGCATTAATTTATTACCTTTGCTGAAGAGGTTATGGGTTTGGTTTGTCTGCAAGCTTAGAGAAAATTTACTGAAAGGATTTTCACAAATCTTGGTGAAGGAGTGGAGCATCTGTAGCCATTTGGTTGTATGAAGTTACTTTTGTTTTCAGATTTCTATGATATTACATTGACTTGCACTTTTCACAACACATAATACTGGGAAAAGGTTTTATGCATTTTGTTAACATATTCTACGCTCTATAATCTATCATTTTTTTGCGAAGGCATTTCTTAGTGTGACTGTTAAAGGGTTAAACTCATTGTTTGTAGTGCACAGCATGCACCACCAGAGCTCAGTCTCTGGTCTCTACTGGTGGAACAGGCAGCTGAGCTGAATGACACAGCGAATGACACAGCGACAGACTTACTTAGACTTAGACTTAGACTTAGACACGTTTATTTATCCCACTTGTGGGAAATTAGCTTGTCACAGCAGCCGTGTGTACAGAAAAAATATATAAAATATCAATATATACAAAATATAAAATATACAAAAGTGCACAAATAGGCATGTATCAAAGAAGAAGAAAAAATGTACAGGTTTGAAATACAAAAATCAAAGATATACCAGAAAAAAAAAATCAAAGATATACAGATTAAAACAAGATGCAGGTAAGAATGTGGGAGAATGAGGGAGCACTGTTGTTAACGGGACTGTTAACAGCCAGCAGCCAGCAGGCAGAGAGAGTGGCATTTTTTCTTACATCTAACTTGGTGAATCAAGGATTTATGTAGTGTCGCACACGTATTTTTTCACATACTGTATACCCTGGTAACATTTCAGGAAGGCATACAGGTATGAAATAATACAAACCGCTCAAGCCTATTGTGCATTCAAGTTTTACAATCGTGACGGTATCAATAGCATTCATCCAAGTTATACTTGAAACAAACTAGTTTGAGTGTTGTCCAAAGTTTTTTTTAGCTGTTCTGAAAGACCACACTGAAAGGCTAGGTGAAAAGTCAGCCATGAAAGGTTGACAGTAACCATTTTAACAGGGGGATAACTGTGCAGACCTTTAGGCAGTCTGTCCTTAAGACTTTCAGCGTTGCACTCCATTGTACATGTGAAAAGTAATGAGTAGTTGTGTGAAGAATGAAAAAGGAGAGAGGTCTGTGAGCAGCTTGCATTAGTTCAGGTTTTATTTTTTGGGTTGATGACTATGTTCCTAAATCAATCCATTTACCCTGTTGGGATTATATTGGGAAGACAAAACTCACTATCACCACTGTTGCTTTCCTGGAATCTCTGAGGTTGTTTCAGTCCTGTTTCCTCCATCAGTCAGTATGTTTACATGCACAGTTTAGTGGAGCTATGGTCAAAGCTTGATTAGGCCATTTAATTGGACTACTGTCCATGTCTCAGTTTTCGAGCACCAGGGGAGATTCCATTTATTGACAGAAGTATGTCCGACCCCGCCACTGTAGAGATATGTCCCCTTTCAGCTAGTTGCTTCTTCCAATTGACCTATTACATCACATACCAAACAAGTTAGCAAACAGCAAACAGGTTGCATGTCTTTTCTGCACTGTACATTTTGTACGTACTCTATGCTTTACTGCATACCTTAGTCTTGTTTTGTTTTTACTTTCTTCTTCTTTTTCTCCTGTTTTTCCTGGCTTTCTTCTACGAATTCACGCCTCTCAACTTTGGGGTCAAAGCCTGGCATGGGGACTATGGATCATGTGCAGAGACTAAGACGAATGAATGGAACAGTCAGTCAATGCCCAACCGCATCATCTAGCTATGTTACCCCGACTTCAAGATATCCGACTTAATACGATTTCACCTGGACTAACATGTTTACATGTATTTCAAAAATCCAGTTTTAGTCTGACTAACACAATAATTCCATTTTTTTCTAACATCATATAAATGTACCAGGCGCAGATTCACCAGTCTTTTCCTACTAAAGCTATTACTTTTTATTTGAATTTGAAATACTGTTTTAACTAGAAAATAACTCAATATATTTGATATGTAATGATTTGTTAAAATTATAAATGTACAGCTTTATAGATTGTATTCCTAAATCTGTGTGACACGTTGTGCCCTGTTGCCCTATAAACTAGGGAATTGTAGTTTCCTTTGGGGGTGAGGGAAAAACTCAGTTCAGCATGGTATCACTATATTTTGTATGGTCATATTTTTTTGATGCAGAGATGCCAAATTTCTTTTAATTATTATTACCTAATTGATTCAAATTGCAAAGACAAATTAAACTTTGAGTAGTCTACTAGAATAAGAAAATTAATTGCTTTTGAAGTCCAATAGGTACATTTTTCAATTTTTATAATTGCAATAATATTGTATTGTGACAAAGTATCACGATTATATCGTATCATGGGGCCTTTGGTGCCAGCCCGGGTTTCTTCTATCACTGCAAAGTGGAGAAATAATTTCATAATTTCAAAATCCCTTTCCTGGGACAAGGACTTTAACTTGCCAATAGTTCAGCTAACATTTGATAAGTTAGCTGTTTATGTTCATCTTCTGTGCTGCTCCTGAATCCTACCTGAGCAGGAGGCTTCCTCGGCCCTGAGACAGATCCAGCATGTCTTGAGGCTGCATTGCATATTCTCCTCTACAGAGACTGCTGTCAGTGCTGTGATTGGTCTTTCTGCGCGAGTCTGCTCTGATGGATTTCTCCCTGTTGATTGCTGAATGTCAGTGCTCGAGTATATCCAGTGCGGCTCTGCTGGAAATGTCTCAGAAGAACATTGCGTTGTTTCCATTTTGCCAGTTAATCGCTTGTCCCAGCCAGCTTCTTTTTTAGTGCTTCAAGTGTTTTCGGGTGATTTTTTTTTCCATTTAAATCTGATCAAATAATCTGTTCGTGGGTATTTTTCCAAGAACTGATTTGCATTTGAAACAAGAGCAAGAATTGGAGTTGTTTAAAGAAAATTATTATTGATTATTTAATTCTGACTTAATGCAACACAAGGTGCTGGTTTTCTTGCACTACATTTTTTTCCAATGAAAACACAAATTGTTAACATTTAACTCTTTGAAATCTGGGGAGACATCATTTTTCTTGTGCATTCAGACACTTTCACAAGTATTTTTTTAATCTTTGAACCCCAGACAAATTGGTTTGATTTCTTCTTTGACAATATCAGGGAAAAGAAGGCAATGAGCAACTTGGCAAAAAATAGTCCCATAAATTGCAAGATTAAGTCAATTTAGAAAAAATGTTTTTTAAAAAAGCTTGGGGGAAACGTCCAGAAAGTAATATTTATAATTACCATTTTTGCATAATTTCTGAAGCTTCACAATGCATTCTTACCCAAGTTTCCAAAGGGGTTAAAGGTTCAGCTCCATTTAAATGAGATTGTACTGCATGCAGGATATTTTTTACAGTGTGCAGAGACAACAGGAAGGGCTCCATCCTCCCCTCGGGGGCAGCTCGTTGCTCCACACCGCAGTGTGTCCCTTCTGCTACATTGGCATGGGGCTAACAGTCACTTGCTCCCATCCAGTCCCGGATGCAGGAGAGGGAGTCACCCTGCCACCCCGTTGCCCACCCAACCACCCGCAACACCTCCTCCACTTCCCCTGAACAAGCCCCCAGCTCTGGGTGATCTGGCTAATCTCCTCGATTCACACACTGAAGCGCAGAGGAGCGGAGGAGAGGAAAGAAGACAAGACAAGGGAGGGGGGATGCTCCTTTTTTTCCTATTGTCTTTCTGTTTCTTTCTTCTCCTCTCCCCCGCCCCTCGTTTCCTTCTCTCCACCGGAGAACTTTGAAATAATTTGCGTCTCGTGGGTTTTTTACACATTCTAATTTCCAACTAAATGGGACATCTGTTTGAGAAAAGGAAGATTTGCCACGGTTGCCAAGGCAACTATCACTCTGAAAGGAAGGGGGGGGGGGGGGCAGGTTGCGGGAGGAAAGAAAAAAAAAAGAAGTCCAACAGCTTTTATGGACAGAATTAGACTTTGGTGGAATATTATCCCTGCAAGACAAACAGCAGCAGGGCTTGTTCTTTCTTTTTTCTTTCTTTCTCTCCTCATGTCATCTTCCCTCTCTCCATCTCTTTATCATCCCTCATTCCACTTTCCCCGTCTCCCACTGTCTGTCTGTCTCTCTTTACAGGCTCCTCTCTTGCCTGTGCCCTCATATTCCCCTCCCCTTTTTCCTTTCTTCCTCCTCTCTTTTCTCTCTTTCTCCATCCCTCATGCTGCTGCATCATCAGAAATATCATTGTGAAATCTGCCACCAATTAGAGGCCTAAACCCTCTTGTCCAACCCCCAGCCGCCCACCCATGACAGCTTTTCCGCTGTCTGAAATGTCTCATCCGCCGCGCCAGAGCCCACCTCATACTCCCTGGTAATTGGTCATTATTTAGAACAGGAGGGGACAAATGTGCTTCCCCCAGCGCTTCTAAATGCAAGTTAAACGGCCCTTCATTATAGCTGTGCTCTCAGCCAGGAATGCTGGGGGTCTTGGCAGTTGTGTAAAATGTCACATGCTGCACTCCAGACACGACAAGACGTGGTGGGGAAGGATTTCTTCTCCCCTTCCTCCCGTGACATTTCAGGGAGGTTTGTTTGAAGGCAGAAAGTTGGAAAACAGGTGAAGTGGCGCTATTTATGTTCCGTCAAAATGCAGTGTGTGCCCAGCCTGAGGGATGAGCCGAGGGGGAGGAATGAGAGAAAAAGCAAGAAAAAATAAGTGGGCTCTTTTGTGTTAACAGCAGTAGAGCAAAAATTGTTTTCATCACTGTCGATATACTTTTTTTTTTTTAATCGATCAGTGGCTGCAGTGGTGCCTGGCAAACATCCACCGGTCACTGTGCGTCGCACAAAACAAAGCAAAGTGACAGGTTTTTTTCTGCTTTACTGCTCCCACACAAACCCCCAAAACACTGATTTGAATAAAAAGGCGGTACTACTCGAAATGAGCAGCATCCAGAGCAGAAGCTGCAGCACAAATTATGCATAAGAGATATTAATGTCAAACATAAAATGTAACCTTTTGAAAACTCAGCAAACTCTGCTTGATTTATTTCAAAAATTCATGGAAAGAAAGAGGTGACAAACTTAACAAGAAATAACCAAAAAAAAAAAAAAATTAGTAAAAGGATAAGATAAGAAAAATACCAGAAATTCAGAAAAAAATAAATTACCTGAAAAAAGTGCTAAAATTAAATCAAAATAGATAAGTAAATAATTAAATATATATATATAAATAATAATATATATATATAATCAATATCATTTTCTTCTTTTTTCCAAGGTAATTGATAATTCTATAATGATTGATTCTGTTTTTAAATTTCAGATCGTTGTCTTGTCACCCTTTACTAATATTTTGCATATTTTGCACTTATAGAGTACATTTCATGCCAAGTTGCTGATTGCCTTTCTCTGTTTCGTTTCGTTTCGTTTCGTTTCATTTGGTTTGGTTTGGTTTGGTTTGGTTTCGTTTCGTTTCAAGAAATAAAACCATTTTTCTCATGTTAAAGGCATTTGGTCTAAAGGCAGCACAAGGAAACTGATGTCGATCCAATTTTTAAAGACTGACTAAACCCCAGAGTTTTGGCTCTGCTGTGGATGTATAAAGAGAATTGGATACAGAATCTGAGGCAGGGCCCGGTTCATCCCTATGAAAGTTGCTCACTAACACATGAAGTCAAAAAAAGTTTGCGGGTGTTCTGGTTTGCTTTTTGGAATGACGATTACAGACGATAACTGTCTGCTTGTACTGTGTTGTTTCCTCTCACACATGTGCAGAACGTACATGCTCGTTGGCCATTGGCTGTAGTCTTTGTGGTGTGTTCATGCACAACTTCTTGGGTGAGACAAAGATGATGTTAGGTGACATGACAGTCTACTGTTGTCAACATTAGTTCTTTTATGTGGGTTTGGTGAGTCCAGGCCTTTAGTCTAAATAATATTCTAGGTGCAAATTCAAATGCTGACAACATACTTTTTAAAAAAAAAAAATAATTAAAGATTATTTTGGGGGAGAGTTTTGCCTTTATTTGAGAGGACAGTTTAAGCATGACGAAAGGAGGGAAAGAGAGGATGACATGCAGCACAGGGCTAAGGCCAGAGCCGAACATGCGTCTACTGCAGTGAGGATTGTTCTATCATGAAACTTGGTAAAGTCATATCGCTTTTTAAAACATAATGCTTGCCAGTTGTGAAGATTACATTCTGTGGCAGCAGGAAGCTTTGGACTGAGGGCCGATTTGTTAAAGGTCTTCGACCTTTATATGAAACAAATATGTTAATACTGTAATAAACTGTGTATACAAACTGTTTATTAGTGTTGCCAGTTTTGTTGAATTTTGTTGAACTGTTAAATCTGTTATTCAGAGACAATAATTGAGATTAGATGACTGTTGAAGCACTGAGTTTTCCAGAGGTCAGAAAAGGTGAGCAGGTGTTATGGAAAGGGGTCATATTGTCTTTTAGGCTGGATGTGAGCTCTTCTAAGTTGGAGTGATCTGTTAGCACACCGTACCAGTGACTGATTGATAATTTTATTCTCTTTCCAATTAAGTAAAATGATTTTCTTGGCCACAGTTACTGCAGTTAAGATGAATGTTTGGAGATGCTTAGGGATTGTGAGTGAAGAGAGGAGGTCTAACAGGGCTATGGATGGGAAGAGTGGGATTCTGAGGTTGAGGATCTTGGATAGTCTGTCCAAAATGTCCAACTGGACTGCAGAGCCAGAATGCATGGAGGTGGTTGTGTATTGCAGATGGACAGTGTGTGAAGGTGAAGATGTCCATTTGTCTGTTGGTATTGAAGAGTATTATTGTTGTGAGAAAAGAGTTTGTATATCTTGGACAGCAATTTCTTAAGTTGGAGTGAGTTCAATAGCATGGTACAAACGCACATGCTGGTAAGGATGGTCAGGTTTAAGGGATGGAGGCACATAGTAAAGTGTAGGAAAAAAATCACATTCAGACGGGAAGCAAACACTGGACTCCTGCATGAAGTCTGTGGTTGTTGGATCCATCCACCACCCTTCTGCCCACCCATATATGTGCCCTTGAGCTCCTCATATTACATCGTTACTGGCAGAATTTCAACCTGACACGATCCTGTTGCATTTTATGTGTATGTGACAGGTTCTGTCCAGCTGTGTTTTCAAGTAACATCATCCATGCACTCATCATGCAGACATGGCTGCGGCTGTCCAGCTATCTGACGGCATTTTATGACACTGCGACTATCTGGCAGAGCTCTCACGCTGTCAAGTGGCATATCATGCAGACATAAAAGGTTGCTTTGGTGTCCTACGCCAAAAACACTGTGGAAGTGTGGAAGTTCGGACCATCTACTGTATATAAACTTGGACAATATGACAGCTCCCCTCAAGTGTAACATTTCAATCTGGATCGCCCCCTGGTGTCTGACTGCAGTATAGGTCATAAAGCCCACCCCTTCAGGACATAGGCCAAACTAAAAACTTAAAGTACACGCATTTTTCCCAAAGATGATTTCTGTCACTGAAGGTAGTTCTCATCACCCCAATGTTTGTTCAAGTGTTTGTTTTAATGATAAATTCAGTTTTAATGAGTTCTTTAATTATACAAAAGGGGGATTTTTGGCCATAGCTGACAGCTGTGTCAGCCAATCCATGCACTTGTGTTCAATGGAGGTGCTCATGATTGGTCGGACAGGTGTTTTGGCAGGAACTCCACTACTGTGGATATCACCAGCGCAAGACAGCAACGCCTGTATCCCGGATATTTTAACCTCACTTAAGCATAGTGGGGATAAGTGGGGGTGTGTTGTCTATGGTTTGGAATGAGAACAGTCTGATTTATGAGAACAGCCTGCTCTCGTGAAGCACACCAGAACTAAAAGTCAGCTATGGATCATGCTTTTTCCTTGCTCTGAAGCAAATGAATCAACCTGCAGGCTTGAAGGTACAAACACCTCACAATATATTTTACCATGTGGAGGACTTGTTGGTTTTTCCCAGGAGAATCTTCTCTAAGTTCATATTGACCAGCTGTGTGTCCTGTGTCTGTCAACCCTGCCATGTGTACCTTTAATTATTAGGAGTAAGTACGTAGTGACAGTACTGGGGTGAGTATAGGCCTAATTCAAGCGCTGCTTAAACCCACACTCCTCATTCCACACCCCCAGTGCCCACACACAGGCTCGAATTAGCCCTCCTTTGTCGCCTGTGCAGCTCCAGGCATCTCCAAATGACACAGCAACTCACCCACCTGCTCTGGAAGCGCACACGCTCTCATACACACTCACTGCAGCCTCCACCTGCTGTACCGAGGGAGGCTTACGCAGGGCTAAAACCATGTGCTCTGATCCAGCCCGTCCTCATCCCCTGCGCATCCAGCACACACTCAGAGCCTCCGCAGAGACTCCCGTACTCATCCCCTCTTCCTGGTTGTGTTTGTCCACCCATCTGCCTGTCTTCAAATTGCTCCCTTCTCGTCCTCCTCCCACCCTCCCATCCTCACATTTTTCACACTCCCTGAGAAGAGATTTTTTTCTTGTTCTTTTAAAAATTCTTTACACACTCCACCTCGGCCGATTAGCGCATCGTTAACGTTTTTCCATGTCGCCGTTCCTTCCCGATGAGAGTCGTCTCCGGCGGGAGCTCATTATCGCCGGGCATGAAGTTGACTGCCAGGGTCCCGGCTGATTTGTCACATCCCAGCTCCCTCCCGTTGTCAAGCCCAGCAGATTGGGGGTGTTGTTGAGTGTTGAGTGGTGTATGTTTGTGCGTGTGTGTGTGTGTGTGATGTAGTGGGGTGGGGGGGAGGGGTGGGGGGGATCGTCTAGAACTGCCTGCTCTGGGGAGCGTCGCAAAGTGTTTTTCTACGGCCTGCGCTTGTTACTGTCTTGTTTCTTGACAGTAACTCTTGTCGGCAGAGAGGGACGGCGGCGAGTCACGTGGCGCGTGTTGAGAGCATTTCCATGTGGCGTTTGTCATGTCGCTGGTATTGTTTACAGTGATTCATGCAGTTTTGTTTATGGCTCTGTATTGTACTGTGAAATGGAAATGGCGCCCCGGCAGAGCTTCATCCACTTACAAGATGCATGAGATGGGCTGCAGGAAATCAGCCGCGCAGGCAAAGATTTATGACTCAAACAGACATTTCTCAGCATATTGGCTTCATCACAGTGTGTACATCAATTCATCCAGAAGCCCCACAACAGCTTTACTAAAGTATTCTGCGTTAGCATTGTAAACATTACTAGATATTCTGCTTTCTCTGTGTTCTACATTGAAATAAGGCTGGAAAAAGTTTAGCATTGCTTTGAATCTAGCCACAAATCGTGTTTCTCTGGGTGAGTTTTTTTTTGTACGGCTCCTTCAGGCCTTCAGCATACTTGAAAGTTGCAGGATTTGACAGATTAAATGAAGCTGCAAAGGTAAATAAGAAGATGAATGAAAGGATGACCTTCAGCGTGCTTGATTAAAAGGCATTCAGGGGTAATTCAGAGTGTCTCAACAGTCCAAACATCAAGGCCTCACTAATTCCTTCATACAGTCGTCTTACTGATAACATGACAGCTCCCTAAAAGTGAAGTCAAAACATCAGGTTGGCTGCAGTATTCGTCATAAACCCCGCCCCCTCCATGTTAGCGGGACATGGGCCAAACTAAAACACCAAAGTACACATCAGTCTGTCCCAAGATGGTTTCTGTCAGTTGAGGTAGTTCTTGTTATGCTGATGTTAATAAGTGTCCTTTTTTTCTGAAACATTTTGTTTAAGTAATTTGATGCCATAAAAAGGGGGCGTGACATCATGATTTAGCCCACACCCATGTGTGTCTCAGTTGTATAGATTGTTTAAAATAATAGACATAGCCACCTTTGACATCACCCAAGGACTTTTTTTTGAGGCTTGACTTTGGCATTTGACTGTCGCTATCTTGGACTTTTGGGGACCAGAGGTGACCATATTTGGATGTGATAATGGTGCCAGTAAGAGCGTAATATAAGGAATGTGAGTGCACTTGTATGGTGGGTGGACAACAAAAAACTGACTTTCGCTTGGGAGTCTAGAGTTTTTTTTTTTTCCATTCCTTAACATGTGCCTCTTTTGCCTTACCCTAGCCATCAGTGACATTGTTGCCTACTGCTTATCATCATGGCAGTCCTGTTGGTTGCCATGTGCTGTTGTGTAAACATAAGGACCGTGCTGCATCATCCCACCATGTGCATTTATTGCACCGCAGTGGCATCCAGGGACATAAAACAGCCAACACAGAAGGATACCTAAAGCATCATAAGTAGTGTGTTGCAACTTGTAATGTAATTATGCATAACTTGAAACCTGAATAACATTTAAATGAGAGTAATGTAAGTTATGCCCCCCCCCCCCCCCCCCCCCCAACATGTTTAATTCTGCTGTTATGTTGGGCATTTTAACATGGAGGTCTATGGGGATTGACTCTTTCTTGGAGCGAGCCTCAAGTTGCCATTAGAGGAACTGTAGCTTTTGGTACTTTGGTCTTTTTTTTCAATCCTGGAGCTTACCCCTTGGTCAGCTGGTTTGTTTGAAATAAATGTTTAGGTTTGCAATTGGATCAGCAGGTGTGTGGGCAAGAACTAGATACCGCTAGTCTCCTTGCCTATCACTACTGTGCAGATTGTGGCACCAAATTACATCACAACTGCAGAATGGCAGCGTGCTTATCCTGGATATGTTGCCTTCATATCTGTATAGTGGGAGCACATGGAGATGCATCGTCCATCTTTATATATAGTCTGTTGGACACAATCAAATACTTGCAGTCCTCAAAGTAGCGGCAGTGGCTGTGGCTGGTGTCTGAGTGTGTTTTAATGTTTCACACTGAGTAGCAGGGTGGGCTTTATGGCCTATACTACAGTCAGACACCAGGGGGTGATCCAGATTGAAAAGCTACATTGTGTCATTCACATCTGTTTACTGAAATGCCACTCATGACTACTGCTGGTGTATCAGGATCTGAAGGGTTGTCCTATGTTGTTGGGGAAGAATTCAACCACTCCTTTTAACTTTGTTCCAAGGGGCAAAGAGGCAACACTACTGAATGATTTCTTCTGTGTGATCATTTTGCACTAAAACCATCAATGTGAACAAAAGTCATTATTCCCTTTTTTGAGCAACCTTTTAAACCTGACAGAGCTTTTGACAGAGCCATCAGTGCAAATTGAGCATTGTGCAGTCAAGGTTTGTTCAGAACTTTATCTTTAGTTCTTGTCAAGTTTCCAAAAATTATAGACAGAAATACAGATGGCTTTCAATATGTTTGAAATAATGCACGAAGCATCTAGCCTCGTGTCTTTCTGTTTTTGAATGTTGGATTCAGCATGTGTGAGATGTGCCTTCAGTGAAGGATGGCACCATCACTGTCTACAGTTGAAATCAACACAGAGCTTGATCACACGCCTCGTAGGACCAAATCTTCTTAACTGAGGGTGTGTGACATGGACCCTTCCCTGGAAGGGCTGGAATCAGTTTTGCCTCTCCTGACATCAGACTGGAGTGCAAAAGGCTGTTGCGAGAGGAAGATGGAGAGGGAGTGAGTGTCAGAGCAGGAACGGGGGACTCAACTATTCATCTGTCACTAATCCTGTGTGTTATTGCTTCCCTCTGCTTGTCCACGACGATCACACTTTCCCCTCTCTGTGTCTGCTTTTTCTCCTCATGTCTTTGTTTGCCGACGATGTATCTCCTTTCATTTCAGCTTTTTCCCCGACTTCCTTTTCCTCCACGACTTGCTCTGCGTCTTTCTCTTTGTCTGCCTATCTATCGTCCCAAAAGCCTCTCTCTTCTTCCCTTTTTTTCTTCTCTACCCACCACCCTCCACCCTGCTACGACTGCAGACTGTCTTTTATTAAAAGCAGGAAACAGCCAGGAGACTGAGACCTGCCAGGTGTGTGTGTGTAATTGATGCAGGCCTTGAGGTGTGATATTTTAGCGTTTCAGCAAACAAGCAGCTTTTACAACCTTGGGGACGGACGGATGGATAGATGGAGTGTATGGACAGAGCGGGTAAATGAGAGGACGCTGGTGTGATGGCGGTGCAGTTTTTTGGTTGAAGACAGCTGCAAGTGACAGCAATCACTTGGGGAATGGATAGAGAATGGGATCTGAGAAGAAGAAGGCACATTATTCACAATTGTTTTCAGCTGGAGAGTTTGGCAATGCCCATTTCTGGTCAGACAAACTTTTCCTGCTGACAGAATTAAAATGATTTATTTGTTGAAAGTTTCTCCAAAAATAGTTAAAGGATCATTCTGGATTCATACAACCATCACTGTTGGTTTTTATGACACTGCATAAAGGTAACAGTTGAATACAGTGTCATTAGGTGGGTTTGCATTAACCCTCAAATTGAACAAATTAGAATTGCGATTATAAAATACATCTAATGGAAACACAACAATTGAAAAAAAAAGAGAAAAAGACGTTTATCGTTTGAGTGAGTTTTTAAGCTCACGAGGTAATATTTCGGGTGATTTGAAACAATAATATTTTGCAAAACTGCGGAAGCACTTTTGGCTTTTCTAGGTTTGGCTTTTCTGCTATATTCTGAAACATGATGGCGCCCGTGCTGGCACGCCGTCTGTCTCGCTCCCTCACTGTTGTGTTTGCTGTTGCCCTGTTCCTGCTGCTTCATGCCTACCGAGATGTGTCTGCTCTATTGACATATGATCTCCAGTCTCTCTTTAAAAAAAGGGATTCGTCAGAGACCTTATTGCTATCTGATCACTCATTGTTTGACCGGATAACACTTCTTCCTGTGTTGGCGGACATTCCTGATCACCTGCGCCGACTGCCCTGTGTCTCTCCCAGGAGGGAGCGCGGCCAGAAGCCATAATCCGCCAGCACTGATTACCAA
Source organism: Plectropomus leopardus (assembly GCF_008729295.1). Classification (NCBI taxonomy): domain Eukaryota; kingdom Metazoa; phylum Chordata; class Actinopteri; order Perciformes; family Serranidae; genus Plectropomus; species Plectropomus leopardus. Next base: position 23,526,741 of record NC_056484.1, on the reverse strand, counting down.
CGCCGGCCGCCTTGCCCACCTCGCCGGTGAAAGCGCACTTGACCAAATCAAGGCTTATCTGAGAGCCTCTTTTTCGGCCGATCCACGCATCGGACCTACTTCTCCTGTTCGGTTTTTAAACTGCCAGTGGATCTGAACCATCTTCCCAGATCCATTGCCACTGCTGTCACCGGTGACCTGACCTCCTACCACAGCTTAGCTGTCAGCCTCCCTGCGGCACTTACCATGGCGACCTCCGACAGCTGAGACGCGCTGCGCCATCAGCCGGCTCAGATTGAAACCTTAGCATGGAGCTGCTCAATGCCAGGTCAGTAGCTAACAAATCTTTTAGTTTAAATGACTTCTTCACCACCCGCAAATCATGTGTGTGACGGAAACGTGGATTCATGCTGGTGACTATACTCCGTTCTCCGAACTCCTTCCTCCGGATTGTTCGTTCTTTAGCTCACCCTGCACAACAGGCAGTGGCAGTGGCAGGGCCACTGTGTTTTAAATCTGTACTTCAATGCTGTTTTTCCCAGCCCATGAAGAGCTACTCCAGCTTCGAGCTGCAGCTCTTTGAATTGAAACTGCCATCCCCCGTCCTGTGCGTTGTTGTATAACGTCCACCAAAATACAACAAAGACTTCTTAGATGATTTTGCTGATATTCTGTCTGGGATCGTGGTGAAATACGACCATATTTTAATCTCCGGTGATTTTAATATACATGTGTGCTGCGAATCCCAACCGATCTGGTCAGAGAATTTTTAAACCTGATAGATTCTTTTGATTTTATCCAATGCGTATCTGGCCCAACCCATGAAAAGGTGCATATTTTAGATCTCGTCTTATCTTATGGTTTGTCTGTCTCCATTAATGAAATATGTGCTACCACATGTATCTCAAATCTTCTGCCCATTTTGTTCACTTTGACACTGTCATATTCAGTGGATAAACCAACTGCCCCCATGTGCCACTGGCACGCTATTAGTCCTTTGACTGCCACTCAGTTTCGCACTACTTTAAATGAGTCATTTTTGTGTAGGTCCCCGCTTGATGATAAGGATGCTTTCAGTGCAGATGAGATTTTATTTGTCTTCAACTCCACATGTATGGACACTCCGACGTGCTTGTAGGTGTGCTGAGAGGAAATGGAAAAAAGACAAACTAACTGTATCCTGCCAAATTCTTCATGGCTGCCTGTCCAAATATCAGAGAGCTGTCAAAGCTGCGAATACAGCCTACTTCTCCACCCTAGTGGCAAACAGTAGTCATAAGCCTCAAGTCTTATTCAATGTTTTGAACTCTTTTATCAATCCTAGTGATGTCTTTCCTCTTGTACCAACGCCTACTGTGTATAATGACTTTTTTTTTTACATTTTTTTTATCAGAAAAGTTGCTGCCCTCAGACCAGCTCACACAGGTGCCAGGCACTCTTTAGACATTGCTCCTACTCTGCTCTCTGCTACCTTTGACCAGTTTGAGCCTCTGGCCCTCTCCCAACTCTCTGATTTAGTTCAGCATCTGCGTCCTACAAACTGCCCCTCAGACACCATTCCCCCTCGTCTCCTCCGAGAGGTTTTTGACTCAGCTGGAGCTATTGTTCTGTTGCTGATCAACACCAGTCTTAGCTCTAGCCGTGTCCCCATACGTCTTAAACATGCTGTCGTCAAACCCTTAATTAAAATGAAAAATCTTGATCCCTCTAACTTGCTTGCCAGCTGCAGTCATTCTTAACCCAGCACAACATTCATGAAAAGTTTCAGTCTGGCTTTAGACCCAGACACAGCACGGAAACTGCACTGCTAAAAGTTTTTAATGATTTGCTTTTAGCTGTTGACGCCGATAGTCCTGACGACTTGATACTCCTAGACCTGTCCGCTGCCTTTGACACCGTAGACCATGAAATTCTCCTACAGCATCTTGAGCACTATGTAGGCATCACAGGCTCTGCCCTCTGCTGGTTCAAATCCTACCTGGCAGAGCAGACCTTCTCTGTGCAGTTAGGCCACATTTCCTCGGATGTGGCCTCACTGACCTGTGGAGTCTCTCAAGGCTCCATCCTGGGTCCTGTTCTTTTTCTCTTGTATATGTTGCCACTTGGGGATGTTTTTTTAGAAACATAACATTTCTTTTCATTGCTATGCGGACGATGTCCAAATTTACATACTAAGATCGCTAGACAAGGACTCTATTCAGACTTTTCTTGATTGCCTGAGTTAAGTTAAATTATGGCTGAGTGCAAACTTCCTCAAACTTAATTAATCTAAGAGGGAAATCATCCTGTTTAGAGGTAACACCTCCACAGCCTGCTTGTCATGGTACCTGCCTTCCCCCCCCCCCCCCCCCCCCCCCCCCCCCCCCCCCCCCCCCCCCACTGCCAGTAGTTTTCCATTCACCCTCCCTCTGCTCCGCTCTACCTGCAAGCCACGCCCACCGCTGCAGCCTGCTCTCCCCACAGCTGCAGCTCATCACCAATCAACCCCGGTATATTAGACACTTCAACACTCTCACTCACTGCCAGATTGTTCCTCTGCGTCATGCAAGACTTTCCAGCGTTTACCTACCAGATCTTCCGAAGCCGACTCTGCCTGTCCCCGACCTGCTCTCCTCGCCTGCCTCCCGGTGTACCTACCTGCCTTCTGTCCCCGACCACATGCTCTTTTCGGCGTTCCGGAAATCTGACGGCTTGCAAGCCAAATCCGCCCCGCCGAACCGTCCAATCCGGGCCGCGACTGGTTTCCAAAATTGTGAGGATCAAAGAGAAAATACCATGTGGTCCTCACTATTAAAGCAACTGAAAACAGCAACATCTGAGACTTTTAACTATCAGTAATCCCCACCATTTATGACTCTATTTAGGCTACATGCTGAAATGACGACAGACTCACTGCACTGTTTAACATTTATTGTTTCACACAGTTCTTTATCTTTTAACATAACTTTTCCTCATGCCCTTACCTAACATTTGGTTTTTATTTCAAAGTTTCAACAATAAGCTTCAAACTAGTAGACTTCTCAGGACAAAAAGAGGAGGAAAAACCAACTGGCATAACTTAAAATAGCATGGTAAATAAATACTAACCTGGTACCACAACAAAACAGGTCACAAATAATGTTCGCACATCAAATAAAACGTTAAGTGTGCTATAGCGATTTCAAATCACAAGGCTGAAATGGGCTACTCACACTGCTTAATGGCTGAAGTTACATTTCCCCTCTGACACCAACTTTTTCACATCAGGCTTGGCCGCTGTCAGACTTATGCACAAACAGTCCTCCAA